>NC_041382.1:442220481-442273474 GCF_002162155.2 Triticum dicoccoides
TATATATACAGGAGCTGTTATCTCCTCCAACAGTGTGGGTTTGCAAAACTCCGCTTCAAGATTGGCCAAGCCAACTTCACACTCAACGATGGCAGGTATTATGTATCTCAAAAATTTGATCATATACTTAAAATTTTGTTTTGGATGTTTTGATTTCATATATACATACATCATATTCCGCCTGACGGTACAACCGCGGTGGCACTTGACGAATTTCTCATTTTAGAAAGTGTTTTGGAAAGTTCATTACCACAGGAAGAACAAGTTATGCATGAAGGCATATCAACATCAATGGTATCAGCTAGCCTATTACAAGGCAACATGGTGCCCACAATAATATAATTGTTTTTCACAAAGGAGAGGCAGTTTTAAAACCGGCTTCCGGTTCAAGCTTGGTCACCAGCCTGGCCTGATGGTTGTGGGTCATCCTGCGCCGCTTCAGCCTCCGTTTCTCTACCCAGTGGCTGGAAATCCACAGTTGTCCAGTCGATTCCCATTAATGCTTGAAAAACAGCTTCATCATGGATCAGCAATGACGGGTCAATATCGGGAGCGTAAGTATGCTTACAAATTGGAGGGATCAGATTTTCCGATTCATGGATTGGTGCAACTATTTGCTTGTTCTGACTGTCATATTGCGCTTGATAATGAGACAAGTCTGCTTCCTCAGCCAACTGACAAGCTAGTGGACATACCTCCCGGTTTATTGCTCGCAGATCCGCTTCATAAAATTCTGACCCGTCTTCCTTCAAGCTGGGATAGCCCCGAGCCGCTTCAATAGGATCAAAATCCGGCACCCAGGCTTTTGCCCGGATTAAGGCATTGATTGCACCGGTTCGAGCAGCAGATTTCTTCAGCTCTTCAACCCGGGCAGGAAGCATTGACAGTTTCATCAGAGTATCTTGAATCAAAGTGGGCGCCGGTTTGTTATGAGACGCGGTACAGATGATCTGCTGGGCACCAATATACAATTGTTCAACCAATGTATAGGCGGCTTTCAATTTCTTCCGCACATCTGACCCCAAGTGACCAATGCGTGTCCCTGAAATACCATAAAGGGTTAATAAACCAGCGACACTGTAAGAAGGCAGAGCCAATTCAGAAGGCAAGCTGGCTTACCAAAGATAGCAGTGGTCATGGCATGAACGTGCCGCTTTATACTGGTCAGTTCATCCGTCACTGGTTTTAGTGCAGCCTCGGCATCCTCTGCTTGTTTGATCAAAGTGGACTTTTCAATGGCCCAATCCGCCCGTTTCTTCTTGAAGTTCTCCTTAAGTTGTTCCATGGCGCTTAAAGTGCTGGCCAATTCCTCTTTTGATTTGGAGGTTTCAGCCTGTTGGGTTTTCAGGTTTTCTTGAAGATCGATGACTTGGTTTTCTTTCGTCTTCAGCTCCGCCTGCATGCATACAGATATATGCTTCAACAAATCGGTAGAAGGATTCAAGTACCAACCACATAACAAGTTATGCGCTTAGCACTTGGGGGCTAATGCATATTCAATCTTCATCTTTCAATTGTTTACAAAGTCCCAAGATCAATACAAGTATTCAACTTGGCACTTGGGGGCTAATGGCTATTTGATCATATATATTCTGATGCGGCAGTTTCAATTACTTAAAGTACCGGTTTAACTACGCTAAGTTGAACCGGCCCTTGGGGGATACATCAGCGAATTTCAAAGCATCAAGATTTATATTATTAAGTCCCGGTTTGAAGGAATATTTCAAACCGGCCCTTGGGGGCTAGGAGAGTCAGCAAGAATGGAAGCATACAAGCAGGAAGGAGCATATGGAAGTTACCTCATATTTATCTTTCATCATATTAACCAGACCGGCTTCGTAGTCACGACTGGTATACAACCGGTTCAGATAGCCGGAATGGATATCTTGGGCGTTCAGAGCAGCGTAAGTCGTCAGATCAGCGTTCCACTTGCCTTTGCCAAAGGCAGCAAATTCTTCCTTGGCAGAATGTTTGGATAAAGCGACAGGATTGCTTGGCTCAGTATGGCCAGTGCCAGTAATGACAACCTCATCATCCTTGGTACCGCCGGTTTGCACTGGAGCTGTTGGCTTGTCAGTAGGTTTTGCTAGACCGGTGGAGCTTTCAATCCGGATGGAACCTGTGGGCTGATGGATAGGACCTAAGGTATCAGTAGGTCTCTCTTCACCAATAAGATCATCATCTTGCTGCGGTGGATCATTGGGAATATCCTCAGGAATAGCCGCTTCAGCATTGGGTGTCTTGTCTGCTTCAAGAACGACATCTTCTTCGGCCACTTTGTCCAGGCGGGCCTTCTTGCTTGGCCTAGGTTTGGCCCTGAGAAGAATAATAAAATCAAATACAGCATATGTTCTAAGACGATGTACTACAAACATCACAATAAGTATAGCTTACCCAAGCACCGTTTTAAGCGGTGGGAGCTGAGTAGCCGATGATTTGCCAGAAGATGAGTGGGAAGTAACCTGGTAATCGGAGTCAGACGGATTAAGAGGTTGACGAAAGCAGCCCGCTTTAGGACAAGCACTGACAAGCAAATTAGAGACCTCTGAATGGCGTTCCCGAACCGGACTATTCGGTAAACCGGCGGAGGTAACTACCTGGCCGCTGTGCCGGGTTGTGCGACGAGCTTCGTGTTGTTGGGTCTTCATAAGAAATTTAGGATCCAAATAAGCAAGAGGATGAGAAAATTTAACTTTCCGGTTTGCCTGGCGGATTTTTTGTGAAGGCAAAGTTTCTGAATCGGAAGAGAGAATAATTACCTCTGCAACATCCGCATGGCTGGCTTCGGCATCATCCTGACAAATATCATCATCAATAAGACGCATGAAAAATAAACCAAGTGAGTCAAGCTCTACCTCAAAGTCCGGATTATCCACATCATCATCAGGGGCCGGATTAGAAGATGCAGTGGTTCTTTTCCTGTGGGCAGTCTTCTTCACAGCTTTAGTCTTTTGCCGGGTTGCTCTTTCCGGTTTGTCTGGTTTTTCTGGTTTCTCCTGCGGCAGTTTTTTGCTCCAAAACGGATCATTGCCCTGATTATGCAGACACTGATATTAAACAATGGCCAGACATATCAATAACAGGTTCAGCAAAGAAAAAAATCAAAGTCTTACAGCTGGCGGTTTGTTGGTGGCACAGAAGGGAAGCAGGTCGGCTCTAGCGCAGACGTGTTCCGGTTCATTCAGCATCTTATTCACAGCCTTTGTGATTTCTTCATCGGAGAGCTGGATTTTTGAATGTCGCAGTGGGTCATCAACACTGTCAGTATACTCGCACATCAAACCGGAGTGCTGACTAAGGGGCAGTATGCTCCATGATATCCAACAACGAGCGAGATCAACCCCTGTTAAACCGTTGGCCATAAAGGCTCTGAGCTTTGACAGTTGGGGAGCATATTTGCTTCTCTCCTGGGCAGTCAATCTTTGAGGAAAAGGGTGTGTATTGCTGAGCCGCTCCGGACGAAAGCCAGGCAAGGGATTCTCACCAGCAGGGGAGGTGTCTTTGCAGTAGAACCATGTCTGATTCCACTCCTTGGGGTGACTGTGCAGCTTGGCGTGAGGGTATGTGACCTCTTTCCTTTTCTGAATCGCCACGCCACCGAAGTCTGTATTAGAGCCATCAGTAAACTCAGTACGGCGGTTTAGATGGAAAAGGTCTCTGAACAATTCCACTGTGGGCTCCTCTTGAAAGAACACCTCACAGAGCACTTGGAAGTGACACATATTTGTAACAGAGTTGGGGCCAGTGTCTTGCGGATGGAGTTGGAAATCGGCTAAAACATCCCGGTAAAATTTAGAACCGGGCGGGTTAAAGCCTCGGGCTAAGTGATCTACGAAAACAACAACCTCTCCTTCTCGAGGTGTGGGAGGGCATTCTTTGCCAGGAGCCCTCCAATGGATGGTATCTTTGCTGCCTAAAGTGCCAATCAGGACTAAATCGTCCGTTGATCCTCTGTGACGCAAGAAGGAACCCAATTGCACTCATATACTTGCTTGGCCATGATGGAATCTGCAAGGTAGAAGATCCTGGTTCAAAAAGCATTTGATCAAGGTACGTTGGTATGTGCACTGTTAAACCGGAGACAGAACTATCTGAACCGGAGTTTCATGAAGCAACCAACATCTGGCGGTTCAACAAGGGGACTAATGGCATATACCGGTTTGGAAAATTTTCTATAAGGTTAAACCGCCTGATCTAAGCATTGAAAAGCTGAGATTGCGGATGGACAAGTACGCAGAAACAGGTTTCACAAGATTTCTTTACAACATTGGATCTGAAGCAAGTTCAGAAAAGAGATAAATGCTTAGAGGTTCAAAGGAGCAGTAGCGAACCAATGAGCAAAACGTTCATATAGATCTATGGTTTGAGATGCATAAGTAAAGGCCAAGGTCAAACAACTATCGTTGCATAGAGTAAAGATTTGCGGATTCATCTAAAGATCTATCGTATGAGCAAGATGCAGACGATGAACACTGAAGAACTGTGAGACCCTAGGCCAGATCTGCGGGGAAAAGGACAGAAGATTTACCGGAGCTGAGGAAGATGCGGAAGGTTGCCGCGATGTTCTGGTGCGCTCAGGTTGATGCAGCGGCCAAGGATGAGGCAGAGGTCGACGGCGGTGGCGAAGCTCCGAGGCTGGCGACGCGAGGAAGACGAAGAAGGCACGGAAGGAGAAAAGAAATGACCCTTCGGTCCTATTTATAAGGTGAAAGAACATGAGTCAGGCGCGGCAATCAAGGGGCCACAAAACGGAGCAGTTGCCTCAATTTCCGCCGATCTATTAAACAAAGAAGCATAATGGATAACTTCGTTATGACAGGTGATGTCACTCCGGTTTATAGCAATCAGAGAAGATGACGTCATGGCGGTTTACCAATTTATAAAAAGATGTTGAAGATGAAGCTTTTATTAAAGGATTGACATGAACCCGTTCAAATCAATCTGGGGCCTAATATTGGGGATATTACTACTGGGCATAAACCGGCCTATCTGGGCCGGGTTAACTTCGTCAGTAGTTAAGTATGTTAAAGCCCAAGAAGACAGAGGAGGGCTCAAGGCCCATGGACGGTTCAAGGCCTGTAGCCGTAAACCGGCGTTAGTAGTTAACCTGTATTGTAAGTTAGGAATAAGTAGAGACCAAACCAGACACATCTATGAGCCGGTATTGGGACTCCGTAAGCCGATGGGAGTCATCCGTGTATATAAGGGGACGACCCGGCGGCGGTTCAGGGAGGACAGACAACAACTCGAGACATAGGCGAAGCTTGTTGGCTCCCTAGTCATCGAAACCCCATCAATTCCATAACAACTAGGCGTAGGCTTTTACCTTCATTGAAGGGGCTGAACTAGTATAAACTCTCTTGCGTCCTTGTGTCCGCTTTAACCCCTTCAAGCTAACCCGTCGCAATGGCTCCACGACTAAGTCCTTTCTCTAGGACATCTGTCGTGACAAAACCATGACAATTACCGTGCCCATAAGGACACGCTGCTCATCCACAATAGAAGTGCCTTGCAGCGCCTCCAACAAATTATGTGGTGCCCCTGGTTGGACAGGGTCACCGGCAGAATAGGCACCCCCTTCTTTCGAAGGAGGTTGCGTGTCGGATTTCAGAGCCGTATCGGTCTCCGAAAATGAGTCCGCTTGAGGGCCGAACTGAATACGACCCTCCCCACCAGTCTCCATGGGGATTGATTCCCCTTGGTGTCCAGCGATGGGGGTTTCTCCTTCTAGCGGCGCCTGAGCCTCTCCCCCGCCTGGAACAGTCCTTCGGGACAACACCTCTGCATCATCCTTGGCCTGGGGGGAGTGAGCGGCTTGCGGTGAATTGCTGGCCATCGCCTTGGAATCCAGCGAGCCTCCTGACGAGGATCGCGGGGAGCTGTTCGGGCCGGACTACAATAACATAACCAATCATATCAATACAATGAAGAGGAGAAACTTTATGGGCGGATGTAAGTCTTAGCACTTACGATGCGGCCCGCGGCTTAGTGCGGGGGTGTTGCTCCGGACTGCTTTCAACGTCCCATGCGGAGCTACCCACGAGTGGGCCTTTCCCCTTCTTGGGCGCCTCCGCCTCCAGAATGGTGGGGGCTGCCCTCTTCTTCTTCCCCTCATGAGGGGAAGTGTCAATGTCAAAACCGGCGGATCTCGGGTAGGGGGTCCCAAACTGTGCGTCTAAGGGGGATGGTAACAGGAGGCAGGGGACACGATGTTTTACCCAGGTTCGGGCCCTCTTGATGGAGGTAAAACCCTACGTCCTGCTTGATTTATTCTTGATGATACGAGTATTACAAGAGTTGATCTACCACGAGATCGGAGAGGCTAAACCCTAAAAGCTAGCCTATGGTATGATTGTATGTTGTCCTACGGACTAAAACCCTCCGGTTTATATAGACACCGGAGGGGGCTAGGGTTACACAAGGTCGGTTACAAATGAGGAGATATCCATATCCGTACTGCCTAGCTTGCCTTCCATGCCAACTAGAGTCCTACCTGGACACGGGACGAAGTCTTCAATCTTGTATCTTCATAGTCCAATAGTCCGGCAAAAGGACATAGTCCGGCTGTCCGGAGACCCCCTAATCCAGGACTCCCTCAGTAGCCCCTGAACGAGGCTTCAAATGACGATGAGTCCGGCGCGCAGTGTTGTCTTCGGCATTGCAAGGCGGGTTCCTCCTCCGAATACATCACATAAAAGTTTGAATACGAGGATAGTGTCCGACCCTGAAAAATAAGTTCCACATATGACCGTAGAGAGAATAATATTTCCACAAATGTAAACTGCTGACACGTTTCGGCAGCATGACATCACGCCATGGCCCGGTAATTATTCGAACCGTTTTTCCTTAACCCACCCCACACATAACGCGAGGCAGTTTTTTGACATGTCTTGTCAAAGCAGAGATCGTGTTCCCCTTATTACGGGATTCTCATCAATACAGACGTGGGTAACCCAACCGTGCCTAGGACTCCCAGATCTTAGGCAAGTCCCAAACGGCCATGAGGAGGACGCTTGATATTCACCCTCTTTATAAAGGGACAAGGCTTTTACTTTTTTCCTCCCATGCTCAATCGAATCCTTCCCCCGCCTTGAGTTCTAACACCCAAAGCTCAGGTCAGGTGCTTCGGACCTTCAATCATGTCCGGATCCAGCCTCCAGGGCCGGTGGATGCCCTCCTCCATCATGGAAGAGGATATCAAGAAGTTGAGGGAGGCAAGATACCTGACCGCCGAAGTTTCACATCGGCTGCCTGCCCGAGGGCAAGTCGTCCCTACTCCTGAACCCAATGAAGACGGCGTGTTCATCTCCCACTTCCTCCGAGGACTAGGCATCACTCCGGATCCCTTCGTTAGGGGTTTGATGTTCTATTAGAGGCTAGATTTCCACGATCTAGCCCCGGATTCCTTTCTCCACATCTCGGCATTTATTGTCGTATGCGAGGCCTTCCTCCGCATTACCCCTCACTTCGGCCTGTGGCTCAAGACCTTCGATGTGACACCGAAGACGATCGAGGGGCAGGATGCAGCATGCGGAGGTGCATTAATAAGCAAGATCGCTAGAGCTCCATGGCCAAAGGGTTCTTTTCCAGAGGTGTCCGGATTATGGCAACGGGAGTGGTTCTACGTCACCGCTCCCAGAAGTGCCAAGTGGGTAGCTTCCTCCGTCTTTCGCTCGGGCCCTCCACCACAACTGATGTCATGGATCAGCGGGGGGCTGAGCTGGGGTCCAGCCAAGGATATGTCCATACTGCAGAGCCGCATCCGAGATCTCTTCGAGGGCGATTTTAGTTTGGTTATGGTAGTGCAAGTCATGCTGGTTCGTCGAGTCCAGCCTTACAAACGCCGGCCCCTTGGTATGTGGGGATTCAACTCGGAAGGACCGCGCACTATCCAGAACTTCCTCGGCCTGATGCACGAGGAGTTGTACAAATCGTTCTTCGGACCCCAAGCAGAGTGTCCGGACACTTCCGAGGACGTGGGCCTAAGCAGCAACCGCACCGCGGCCCAAGTAAGTAATCCCACGGCCAAACACACCGTCTTTTTATTTATCATGACATCATTCTGAAGAGTCGCTCTTTGACCAGGACTGGATAGCAAAGGCGAAGATGATTCGGTGTTCGGCTCCCCTTCCTGAAGGCTTGGACAATCTGGTGCTGGAAAAGATGCTCGAGCCAGCACCCTGCCCGGTGCCCTCAAAGGAAGATGAAGGGGGGAATAAAGAAGGCGAAACCGGGCCTCCACCGCTACCTATTCCAACCGAGGGACTGAGCGCCTCCATGAGGGAGGATAACCAAGGGGAAGAATCTAACGTTCCCTCGCCCCGGGGGAGGAAGAGGACTAACTCTGAAGATCCGGAAACCAAAGTTTCCAAACGGGAGAAGAAAACTTCACTAGAGGGTCCTGCCTTGGAGGGTGCTCTTGCCGCACAAAGTCCGCGCGGGGATCAGCCCTCTAACGAGCTGTAAGTAATCAAAAAGTACTTTGTAGTGAAGATATACTACCTTACCTTTGAGGAAAATGACCGAAGCATTTATCTTGCAGTTCGGATCTTAGCCCTTCTCAGTAGAGCTCGTCTTTGGGGGATCTTCTTCCGGAGATGATGGAGAGCGAAATGCCTCCCCCGGATTCCCTGGCTCAAGAAGCGGGCGACCTTGAAGTGTCGTCGCGAAGGGTCACTCCGGATCCGGTGAGGCCAGAAGATAATCCTATGGTCGCCCGAAGTCCCCAGTATCCGGCTCTTGAAGAGAGCAACCAAAAGAATCCGACACCGTCTGGTATGTTGTCGGACGCAATGAGGGATCTGCTAGAGCGAGTCACTATGTCAGAAGAGCACCGTACATTGATGGGTACGGTGATAGAAAGGATTTCGTCCGCCGAAAGCGGTTGCATGAAGATTTTATGAGTCTACTGATGGGTTTTGAGGTACGTGAAATGATTTACATTTGTGATAGTACCGCACATTTTTAGGTGTGCCTTGTGTAGATAGTAGCCCCTGAGACTCTGGTTGTCTTCAGAACGGCGACGAACAGAGGATCATAGTCCCAGGTAATAACCAAACCGCATTTATGTGCAGGTGTCTGAAGCTCTGGTGGCTAGCCGAACTGATGGGGTTGCCAAACTAAAGTGGCGACTGGATGCAGCGGATGCCGACATCGAGCTTGTTAACAAGCGACTTGACGAGGCACATGGTAGGTGATGTTTATAGTGAATGTCACATAGCAAGAGCAGCGTGATGTGAGTATCTTTAAAATGTTGTGACTGCAGATGGAGCTGCCATCATGGAGGCCTTGCGGGTGGAGCTTGCCCGAGCCAAAGAGCAAGCAAGGAGTAGTAATGCGGCCGAAGAGTTGAGAGCCGAGAAGGCCGCGCATAGCGAGAGCAAAGAGAAAATGGCAAAAATGGCTGTGAAGTTCAAAGACACTGCCGACCGCTGCCAGTTACTTGAAGAAGAAAACCGGGCGAAGGCTACAGACCTCGAAAAGGCCACAATGGCGACCAAAGACACCCGCTCTGCAATGAGAGCAAAGAAGGAGGAACTGCATGAAGCCGAGGACATTGTGGCTGGGAAGCCCTTTATGTTGCGGAGGAAGTTCGGAGATCCGCGGTTTGCCCCTCTGGATCGGCTGTGGAGTTCGGCTGACGCATATCTGGACTTGGCGGCGAGCATTGTCGATGCGGCCGAGTACTTCCGAGATCAAATAGATCGTGAAGTGGACAAGCTATTCTGGTCGCAATTTATCGTTCCAGAGCGTCCGCTTCCATTGACTGATTAGCTTGCCGAATGGGCTAAACTCAATAGATTGTCCAGACTCGCCATGAGGTCTGTCGTGGATCATCTGTGGCCGGAAAGGCCAAAGCCGAACAACTATTTTAGCTTGGTGCAACAGTTCCTTGGTGCTGTGCCACACATTAATGCGATGAATAGGTCGGCGTGCATAGAAGGCTCGCGGATGGCCCTTGCCCGTGTCAAAACATACTGGGCGGAGATGGATGCCACCACTGTCGCAGCGCAGGGCTCGGCCATAGGCCGAGTGGCTACCGAGCACTATTTTGAAGAAGTTCTTGAGGGCGCTCGTTCGATAGAGGCCCAGTGCTCAAAGAATGTTATGTTTGAGTGACATGTATTCCCATTGTAAAAACAATGTTTTATTGAATTTATCAAGGCTGTATTTATACTTTTGCCCGAAAGTATTGTGATGCCTCCCGTGCGACTATTTATGTATACATGTATATAACCTGAAAGATTGCAGTCATCGGCTTCAGCCCCCATGCATATAATGCGGGGGTGTTCGCAGAAGACACATATTCACACTTGATCCAACGTCTTGGTCCTATTAAGGAGGTGATAGCGCAGCGAACTAGGCAACCGGACTATAATGCTTTAACACTTTCACTTAGCCAGAGGAGTTTGACAGTGGGGCTACTATATAGCCCCTGGTGGCTCCGCACTCATCCGGATTCAGGGTGCGTACATGCCTGGCCGGGAAACGGCCCTTCGTTAATGCGGAGGAATCCCGAAGATTCCAATAGGTTATCGAGTGGTTGACTAGTCTCACTCTATATCATGATAGTCAGTTTTCAGCTTTCTCTACTGAGGTGTTCGTCCGGATGAACCAGGGCACAATCGCAGTAGTTCTCCTGGTGCCACCTTAGCCGATAGAGCGGAACGTAAGGCAGCAAAACACAGGAGCCAGGCAAACCCAACATTTGACCAAAGACATGATTCAGAGCTGATGCATATAAGGCCAAACCCGCGACACCGAACACTCCCTAAGGTATTCGGTCTTTATGGTGTAAACCGGGTCTAAACAGTACCCTTTGTAATAAGCCCCTAGTGTCCAGGTATGTGCATTATTCTGGCGTGGCCACATGCCAAGACGTCAGCATCTTTCTCGATTGTACTGAGAATCCGAGGGATGTAAATCAACAAGAGATAGTAAAAAAGGTTTACACAGGGTCTTAATCTACAAAGAATCCTTGGAACGGGTCCCTGCTGCACGTCTGCGCCTGTGTCTCCATTGTGCCGTATCCTGGACGGGTGTAGCACGATGGTCATCTGAAAAAGAAAAGAACTTAATTGAAAAGTTGCCATGCAAAAGTTGAGTTATACGAAATAAACAATATATAGTTCAAAATGAGTAGAGGTGATCCTTATTGCCGCTTGTGCGCGCGCGTTGAGCCCCTTGTATTGTAATAGGGGTATAGCCATCAAACCTGTATCAATTATATATAGCTGTACCAGACTCGTCCAACCGTGTCCGTGGTCTTAACGACCTGTCAGATACTTTAGTTGGTGAGGCCGTTTACTGTGCGGCTGCCAAGGCAGCCGCACTGTCTTCAGCGCGCAAGGAGCGCTCAATATTTCCATTTACTGTGATGATGCCGCGTGGACCGGGCATCTTAAGCGTGAGGGAAGCGTAATGCAATATTGCGTTAAAGTGAGCGAAAGCTTCGCGTCAGAGCAGTGCTTGATAGCCACTTTGGAACGGAGCGATGTGGAAGGTTAAATTTTCGCTGCGGAAGTTATCGGGGAAGCCGAAGATAAGCTCTAGTAGCAGGGAGCCCCTGCAATGGGCCTCTGGGCCTGGCGTTACTCCTTTAAAGGTAGCATTGCTGCGGCAAATTTTTGTTGGGTCTATCCCCATTTTGCGGACTGTGTCCTGATATATCAGATTTAAACTGCTGCTGCCGTCCATCAGGACTCGTGTGAAGTGGTATCCGTCAATTATTGGATCTAATACCAACGCAGCCCATCCTGCACGCCAGATACTTGCCTAGTAATCCCGATGGTCGAAGGTGATCGGTTGGGACGACCGGTGGCGGAGCTCTATGGTGATAGGCCCTCAGGCATGTCTTTCTAGGGGTGCCGCTTTGTTTTTTCCCCTTTAACACGTGTAACACGTTGACTGTTTTGACTTCTGGTGGGAATTTCTTCTGCTCCCCTGTGCTTTGCTTGCGAGGCTCATCCTCGGCTTCGCTTGGTGTATCCTGCCCCTTGTGCTCGGCGTTGAGCTTGCTGGACTGTTTGAAGACCCAACATTCTTTGTGGGTATGATTTGCAGGTTTATCAGGGGTGCTATGGATCTGACATATTTGGTCCAGAATTTTGTTTAGGCTAGACAGTTCATCTCTGTTGCCTTTGGAGGGCGGGTTCTGCTGACCTGGCCGAGAGCTTCTAAATTCGGCGTTTACCACCGTGCTCTTCGGGCTGTCTTCTTTATTCCGGCGCTTATTCTTGCTGCGTCGTGATTTCCCGTTTCCATCCCTGACTTCGGATGTACTTGGGTTGCTAGTGCTGCATCAGGCTAACCAGCTGTCCTTGCCCGCGCAAAAACGGGTCATGAGGCTTGTTAATGCTGCCATTGTTCTCAGCTTTTCTTGACCAAGGTGTCTGGCAAGCCATTCGTCTCGAACGCTATGCTTGAAAGCTGCTAAGGCTTCGGCATCCGGACAGTCGACTATTTGGTTCTTTTTAGTGAGGAACCTGTTCCAAAGTTTTCGGGCTGACTCACCGGGCTGTCGAGTTATATGACTTAAATCGTCTGCATCCGGTGGTCGAACATATGTCCCTTGAAAATTTGTCCGAAAGGCGTCTTCGAGCTCTTCCCAGCTTCCGATGGAGTTTTCGGGGAGGCTTTTAAGCCAGTGCCGAGCTGGCCCTTTGAGCTTGAGGGGTAAGTACTTGATGGCGTGGAGATCATCTCCTCGAGCCATATGGATATGGAGGATGTAGTCGTCAATCCATACCCCAGGGTCTGTTGTTCCGTCATACGCCTCTATGTTTACGGGTTTGAATCCCTCTGGAAATTCATGGTCCAGCACATCGTCGGTGAAACATAAGGGGTGTGCGGCACCCCTGTATTTGGGTGTACCGTGGTGTTCGTATGTTTGTTGTGTTTCATTGTATGTTGGAGCACGCTTGCGTGGTCCATAGATGGATCTGGTTGCGCCGTCCTTTTGATACAAGCCCTTACGCGGATCGCGTACTGGTTTATGTGCAGCGTCGTTTGCCGCTTTATGTTGGCTATGAGGTCGTCTATCCGACCGGATGGCCGTTTTATTTTTTAATTGTGGAGGATCTAAGGCCTCCTCCTCGAATTCAGGTAGCAACTTTCGCTTCGGATAGCTCTTGGTGTGGCGATTACTGCCGTACTTCGCTGCAGTGTTGAGTACTTCACTCCATTTGATTTTGAGTGTGTCTTGTGGAGCCTTGAGCCTTTGCTTCTGATTTTTCAGACTCCTCGCCGTGGCAACAAGCCTTTGGTGGGCATTTTGTTGCTCCTGGCACCTATCCAGTGTGATGTCATCCGGACTGTTATCGTCGACGGGGTTGGGTTGTTCGGTTTGATTCTCCGTGCTGCCGTGGTTAGGTGATGGTTCACCCTGATCTAACGCTGGGTCTACGTGATCGTTGCTTCTGTCGAGGTGGGATTTGGAGCGGCGCTTACGCCGCCGCTTTGACTGTTTCTCGAGGGAACAACCCTTTGCTGCGTCCTTCCGTTCCTCGTCGTCGTTTTCTTTGGGTGTGTCCACCATGTATACGTCGTGTGATGAAGTGGGCGCCCAGTACCCTGTGGGCGGTGGTTCCTGTTCGTCTCCTGCATCGTCATCCATACCGTCGATCTCTTTGTAGTCGAAGTCAAGCATGTCGGTTAAGTCATCGACAGTGGCTACTAAGTGGGTGGTGGGTGGGCGGCGAATTTCTTCGTAATCCGCATCCCAATCCTGCCAGACATAGTTCGGCCAGGATTCTCCTTGTCGGATTTCGGGTTCTGGCAGGCCCTTGAGGTTCGAACACTGGGGTGCGCACGGAGATCTCTCCCCTAGCGATCTACGTCCGATCCTCTCGTGCGAACTAAGATGGAAATGATGAACAACACAAGAGACACAAGGTTTATACTGGTTCGGGCCACCATTGTGGTGTAATACCCTACTCCAGTGTGTGGTGTGATGGATTGCCTTTGGGGCTGATGATGGACAGTACAAGGGAAGAACAGCCTCGCGAGGGGTGTTCTTGAGCTGGTGCAGTGTGTTCTACTTATTCTCTACTGGATTTCTTCCTTGTCTCCTCTCTTCTCCTTCCCTTTATGGAGGCTAGCTCTATTTATAGAGGCCCTGGGCCTCTCCCCGAATAATTGAAAGGGAAGGGCGCCAACAATTGGCCATTTTGAAGGGGAACATCTAGTACACGTTATCCTGACCAAAGGTGGTCTTCAACTGCCAAAAGCACTGGTGATGACGCCGCCTTGGGCTCCACGGTGACCTCCGTCCAGCCGTCCGGCTGGTCTTGGTCTCGTTGCACCGGAATGGTAAACCTTTGCCTGATTCCTTGGCCTGTGCTTGCCCCCTTTGCACCAAAGGGGAAACAAGGACCCTGCGTAGGCCGGCGCCCTCCTGGCTCCCGCCTGGCCTTGATCGTCATGGCTTGCGTCATGGGATCCTCGCGAGGTACCCTTTCATTGATCTCTCCGCCTCCTTGCGAGCCTGCCTGATGAGGCCGCTCTTGAGGAAGCTTCCTGTCGTCCGCCCCGCGAGGCTTGGCCCCTCGCGAGGGTCTTGAGCTTGGGTTGATGAAGATGGGCCGTGCTGGGCCCCCACCTAAGCCACGCCGCAGGCCGCAGGCAGGCAAGTCTGGGGACCCCCGTTCCCAGAACGCCGACAGTAGCCCCCGGGCCCGAGGCGCGCGTGGGCTTGGCTTAGCAGAGAAGCGAAGGGGCAAGCACGAAGTGCCACGGGCCCTAACAGCCTGCGGCCTTGGGCGCCGCGTGGCGGTTGATTGGACGTGGGCGTCTGCACTTCCCACGACGCCTCGACAATCGCACGACTTGACAAGTCCCTGCATGCAGAGAAACTGGTCATGATTACCTGCGATCGTGGTGCTAGGTGGTTGACCTCCTCCGGCTATAAGTACGGGGCTGGGCGAGCCCCTTCAGTCCATCCCTTCTTGCTGCTCCGTTTCTTCTTCTTGGCTAATCGCCGTCCCCATGGCCCCAAAGAGATTCTCGGCCGCGGAGAAAGGAAAGGCCCCCCGGGCAGGGCCTAACCCTCCCCCGACCAAGCACGGCTGAGGCCGCCCTCGCAAGTACACCACGGTCCCCGTGGTAGCCTCCCGCGGTCATGGAGGCGGTTCCCTGCGCGGTGGTGAGTGCTCGGTTGCCGACGGGGGGCACGCCGTGGGTGTGCGCCCCCCTAGGCCATGCTTCTGCTCTGCGGAGGTGCTTGCCGGAGTTCGTTGTGTGGTCGGCGGACCCGACCAGCACCTGGCTCCAGCTCCCCCGCTTCTTCATAGGTGAGCTGCCGGCCAGCGCCTGGTGCGGCTTCTGGCTCCAGGCGGAAGGTTGCTGCAGCAGGGCCTTCTGGGCTTCGCTGGAGGTCTCCTCTTCCGGAAATGGGGCCCTGACTCACGGCTGGCAAACGTTTGCCTGCACGCACGGCCTGGGTCAGCAATGCACCCTGCACTTCAAGTTCGATGGCGACGCCACCCTCTACATGAGGGTGTTTGGGGAAGATGGTCGCCGCGCTGGGTGCTTCCCCGAAGATGGTGACCGCGGCCGCCTGCCCAGCCCCGGCACCGACCAGGATGAAGACAGCGCCAGGCGCGCCGGCGGCGGTACTCGGGGCTCGTCAAGTTTCGGCGACTCTCCCTTAGGCAGCAGCTCCTCCAGCAGTGGCCGCGACCAGCCCCCGCGCCGTCGCTCCCGCCTGGGCGAAGGTAGCGGGTCCACCCGCCGCCGCGCCCTGGTGAAGCTAGAGGAGGCGTCCGCCCGAACCCCAGGAGCAGCTCGAGCTTTTGCTGTAGGTTGGTGTTGGACTGGTCGTGTCCATTTTGTTTCCTTCCTTTCCTGCGTAAGAAGAATGTAGTACACGGCCCCGTGGGGGCATGTTAGAACTATTGTTGTCAAGTGTCGCGTTGCTTTTGCCATTTCTGCGCTATGTTTCCGTGCTGGGTGTCCATGTGCGGGAGTCATTTGAGCTTGGTGGAGCTTGACGCGGCCCTCGCCTCCGGAGGCTGAGGCCTCGCCGCGCGCTTCATGCCCTACAAGGATTAGTTAGAGGGGTAACCTTTGGTCCCGGCAGCGGGGGCGATCAGCCTAGGTCCTGTGTTTGTGTCGCGATGCCCGTGAGGCATGGACTGGGAGGGGTGCTCCCGCAGAGGACTCAGACAGGAAAGCTCCGGACGATCAGGGCAGAAGACGCTCGCGAGGGCGCCCGCGAACATCCCTCGCGAGACTTGTGCGAGAGAAAACGAGGCGGGTGGATGAAAAAGACAAAGAGTCACAAGCCAGGAACGCCAACAACTCCAATAAGACTTCAAACGCGAATAAACATGCCAACTGCAGAAAGCAAATGAAAAAGCCGCGTCCGACACCTATTTTAGTCTTTGACGTCTTCTCACCAGCGCGGAGCTAAGTGCTGCCACTGGGCATGGGCGGGAGCCCCCGAGGCCCAAGGGCGACACTCCGGAGACTCCGGGGCGTGTACAGCCCCACTCATTATTACATGAGAGTGTCACGGGCGGCGAGCTTCATAGGCGTTTGCCTTCTTCACAGGCACCGGGCCTTTCCCAAAACGTGATAGCTTCACAGGCATTGGCCTTCTTCACAGGCACCGGGCCTTTCCCAAAACGCGATAGCTTCACAGCCATTGGCCTTCTTCACAGGCATCGGGCATTTCCCAAAACACGATAGCTTCATAGGCATTGGCCTTCTTCACAGGCACCGGGCCTTTCCCAAAACGCGATAGCTTCACAGGCATTGGCCTTCTTCATAGGCACCGGGCCTTTCCCAAAACGCGATAGCTTCATAGGCATTGGCCTTCTTCACAGGCACCGGGCCTTTCCCAAAACACGATAGCTTCATAGGCATTGGCCTTCTTCACAGGCACCAAGCCTTTCCTAGGCGCTAGGCCTCGCTCAGGGGTAGAACCTCCGGAGATGTTGAATGTTCCATGCGTTCTGGATGGGTACTCCCTCCGGAGTCTCCAAGCATGCGGAGCCAGGCCTGGAAACATGAACAACCTTGAACGGGCCTTCCCACATGGGAGAGAGCTTGTGCAGCCCCTCCCTGGAGAGAACCCGTCTGAGCACGAGATCCCCTACCTC
Organism: Triticum dicoccoides; assembly: GCF_002162155.2. NCBI lineage: Eukaryota > Viridiplantae > Streptophyta > Magnoliopsida > Poales > Poaceae > Triticum > Triticum dicoccoides. The sequence continues at coordinate 442,237,584 of NC_041382.1, forward strand.
AAGGGTCCTGGGGCGGATGTTGCGGCAGTGGTATCGTCATAGCGCCTGTTGATACCTTGTCGCTCGCAGTGCGGCTTCCCGACGGCGTTCCTCCCCCAGCACGAGATCCGTCCCCCGCATGGCGTCCTGCTAAGCCTCGTCGAATGCCAGGACCCTTGTGGAGCGACACCTGACCTCGTGAGGGAGAACAGCCTCTGCTTCATAAACGAGGAAGAACGGGGTCTCGCCAGTTGGCTTGGTCGCTGTCGTGCGGATTGACCACAGAATAGACTGGAGCTCGTTGTACCAGCCCATGCCGCAGGCTTCCAGCTTCTTCTTGAAGGTCCTGGCTTTGAGGCCCCTCAGGACCTCCGCGTTGGCTCGCTCAGCCTGGCCGTTGCTCCGGGGGTGTGCTACCGAAGTGTAGCATATCTGCGTTCCAAGGTTAGCACAATACGTTTTGAAGAGATTACTGGTGAATAGCGAACTGTTATCGGTGATGATGCGGTTGGGCACCCCAAATCGGCTCACGAGGCCCTTGATGAATTTGACCGCTGAGCCTGTCGGGATTGTGCGGACGGCTTCCACCTCAGGCCACTTGGTGAATTTGTCCACTGCGACGTAGAGGTAGCGATAGCCCCCTGGTGCCCGAGGAAACGGGCCCAGAATGTCGAGCCCCCAAACTGCGAACGACCATGAGAGGGGTATAGTCTATAGACCCCCCGCAGGTGATGGATCTGCTTAGTGTGAAACTGGCAGGCCTCGCAAGCCTTCACAAGCTCAACGACGTCGTTGAGTGCTGTGGGCCAATAGAATCCACTACGGAACGCCTTGCTGACGAGGGTCCATGACGACGAGTGGTGCCGCAGTCTCCGCCGTGTATGTCCGCCAGTAGCTCCTTCCCCTGCTCTCGGGAGATGCAATGTAAGGACACATCATTCGGTCGCTTCCTGTAGAGCTCTCCATCCCTGATGCAATAAGCCGTGGCCTGCCGCGCCACACGCTCCGCTTCCTCCCCATTCTCCGGCAGAGTCCCTTTCATCAGGTAGTTCTTGAGCTCCGGGATCCAACACCCTTCCTGAGGCTCTAACGCCAGGAGCAGGCATGCCCCTGAGGCTGGGCCGCAGATCGGGGCTCCTAAGGCGGGCGGCTGAGGGAGCTCCTCCCTTGGTTGTGCCGTGCTCGACAGCGACGGCACCGCCGAGGGTTTGAAGAGCCGCTCCTCAAAGACGCTAGGCTCCCAAGGCAGCCGCCTAGATGCCCTCCTGGCAATGTCACCAGCCTCCCGATTGGTGCAGCGAGGCATATGTTGCAACTCCAGTCCCCAGAACTGTTTCTCCAACTTGCGAACCTCAGTGAGGTAGGCTTCCATGTGCTCGTCCTATGGCCCGTATATCTTGTTGGAGAAGTTGACGAGGAGCTGTGAATCGCCCTTGATAATGAGGCACTTCACCCCTAAGGCAATTGCGGCCTTCAAGCCTGCTATTAGGCCTTCGTATTGCGCTATGTTATTGGAGACCTTTTCTCCATGCTGGAAGCAAAGTTGCACGGCATAGTAGAGTTTGTCCTGGGCAGGGGATACAAGCACTGCGCCATCTCCCGCACCGTGTCGGGAGAATGCCCCATCAAAGTACATGACCCATCCATCCGGTGCTTCACTTCCTGGGGTAAGTGATCGGTCTTCGCCTGCCTCGAGACCCGGCGCTTCTGCCCATTCTGCCACAAAATCCGCTAGCGCGGCTCCCTTGATGACTCTGGTCATACTGAATTCTAGCTGAAATGCCTATAGCTCGATGTTCCATTTAGCAACCCTTCCAGCTGAGTTGGGGCTCCTGAGCACTCTTTCCAAGGTGTATGCTGAGACGACTTTGATGGGATGTCCTTGGAAGTAGTGGCGCAGCTTGCATGAGGCCACTAGTAGCGCGAGGAGGAGTTTTTGAGGCATGGGATACCGTGCCCTTGCGTCCCGTAGCACCATGCTGACGAACTACACGGGATGCTCGACAGGGTTGAGGGTGCTAGCACCGCTTGCGTCCTCCAGAGGTCGAGGCGTCTCTTGAGACGACGGAGCTCCCAGTGCTTGGTCGCCTGAAGTGGCCTCTCCTGCTCCGGGTGCGTTCTCCTACTGTGGCTGTTCCTTTCCGGCTGCGGTTGCAACCTTCGCGAGGCCCTCTTGGCTCTACTTTGCTTCAGTTCGGACGGTCGACGCGGCCTTGGCACATCGCTCCTCCCTGACCGCTACCAGGGCTGCGCTAGCGGAGTAGGGGGTGGCCGCAAGGTAGAGCACCAGGGGCTCCCGGGGACGCGGAGCTACCATCACTGGTGCACTTTTAAGGTACCTCTTGAGGTCTTGGAATGCCTTGTCGGCCTCTTCAGTCCATTCGAAGGGGCCCTTTTTCTTCATCAACTTGAAGAAGGGCAGCGCTCGTTCCCCCAGCTTGGAGATGAAACGCCCCAGCGCAGTTACACGCCCGGTGAGCTTCTACATTTCTCTGAGGGTCCTTGGCGGGCTCATGTCTTCGACTGCCTTGACCTTCTCCGGGTTGGCCTCGATGCCCCCATGGGATACGAGGAAACCCAGGAGCTTGCCTGAGGGGACTCCAAACACGCACTTCTCCGGGTTGAGCCATAGGTCCAGTTCGTTGAGGCTCGCGAAGGTTTCTTCCAGGTCCTGTATCAGGGTCCTTGCCTCATGAGACTTCACCACAATGTCATCGACGTAAGCTTCAGCGTTCCTCCCAAGCTGCCGGCCTAAGGCGATGTGCATAAGCCACTAAAAGGTCGCGCCTGCATTGCGCAACCCAAACGGCATGCATGTATAGCAGTACACTCCACACGGGGTCAGGAAGGCCGTCTTCTCCATGTCTTCTACCGCCATCTTGATCTGGTGATAGCCCGAGAAGGCATCTAGGAAGCACAATAGGTCACACTCTACGGTGGAGTCGACTATCTGGTCAATGCGGGGGAGCGAAAATGGATCCTACGGGCAGGCCTTGTTGAGGTTGGTGAAGTTGACGCACATGCGCTCCTTTCCTCCCTTTTTCGGCACAACGACCAGATTAGCCAGCCAATCAGGGTAGCGGACCTCATGGATGACTCCTCCCGCCTCTAGCTTCCGGGTCTCTTGAATGATGAAAGCTTGTTTCTCAGTAAACTGCCGCCTTGCCTTCTGCTTCACGGGACGCACATTGGGGCACACGTTGAGGTGATGCTCAATCACTTCCCTTGGGACCCCTGCTAACTAATCAGGTTCCCACGCAAACACCTTCTTGTTCGCACGTAGGAACCCGATCAGGGCTTTCTCTTGCTCGGGCTCGAGGTTGGCCCCTATGGTGAAGGTGGCGCTAGCGGACCCGTCCTCGTCGACTAGTACCTGCTTGGTTTATGCCTTGTCTTGGGTGAACATCTGCTTCTTTTTAGCCGACGCAGCCCCCTTGGGCTCAAGGGCCTTGATGTCAGTGGGCTGCACCACCGCGGCCGCCCTAAAAACAAGCTGGAGCACCTGTAGCGCATCCCTTGTGTCTCCTGACACGGTGAGGACGCCGCTGCTCCCAGGCATCTTCATGAGGTTGTATTTCGGGTGAGTTGCTACCTTGAACCGAGCCAGGGCCGGATAGCCGAGGATGGCGTTGTAGGGGAGGCAGATGGGGGCGATGTTGAAGTCGATCAGCTCCATGCGGAAGTTGTCGCAGGTGCCGAAGGTCACTGGGAGGTGGATCTGTCCCAAGGAGGCGGTGGAACCGGCTCCGACGCCCGAGAAAGGCCTGCTGGGTCGGAGCTGCTCCAGCGACACGTGGAGGAGGCTGAAGGCCTCCACCGAGAGCATGTTGAGGCTGGCACCACTGTCGATGAGGGTCCTGGTGACGGCCACTTGGCAGATGGTGGGGGTGCACAGCATCGGGAGCATGCCCGAACCAATGGGGTTGAAGGGGTGGTCCTCCGAGTCGAAGGTTAAATCGGCCTCGGGCGCCAACCAGCCCGCGGGGGCTTCTCGGCGCTTGGAGGCGGTGCTGATCCGACGGGTGAACGGCTTGACGTGATGGCTCGAGGGTGGTGCCTAGGAGCCACCCAGGAGAGCTGCGACGACGGGCGGCGCTGGTGCAGCGAAACAGGCGAGGAAGAGGTCGCGCAGCTCCTCCCAGGAGGTGACAGAGGCCGTCGGCAGGTGGAGGAGCCACGCGCGCGGGATGCCGGTGAGGGCCATGGGTAACCAGTTGGCCATCACCCGGTCGTTGCCCCCGGCTCTGAGGATGACCTCCTCGTACGCCAGGAGGAAAACCATCGGGTCCGTCGCGCTGTTGTAGCGCGACGATGTCTCGGGCCTGAACTTGTGCGGCCACTGCACCTATCGCAAGGCGGGGGCCAAGGCCCGGAGCCCCCTGGCCCTGGTGTCGACATCCATTGCTAGAGCGGGCGGCGCATTGTCGGCCAGGAGGGCGGGATGCGATGTTGGGGGAGAGCGGCTCGTCAGGAGGGAGGACTCCGGCGCACCCCTACCTGGCGCGCCAAATGTGGGATTTCGGGTTCCGGCAGACCCTTGAGGTTCAAACACTGGGGTGCGTGCGAAGATCTCTCCCCTACCGATCTACGTCCGATCCTGTCGTGCGAACTAAGATGGAAATGATGAACAACACAAGAGACACGAGGTTTATACTGGTCGGGCCACCGTTGTGGTGTAATACCCTACTCCAGTGTGTGGTGTGATGGATTGCCTCTGGGGCTGATGATGGACAATACAAGGGTAGAACAGCCTCGCGAGGGGTGTTCTTGAGCTGGTGCAGTGTGTTCTACTTAGTCTCTACTGGGTTTCTTCCTTGTCTCCTCCTCTCTTCTCCTTCCCTTTGTGGAGGCTAGCTCTATTTATAGAGGCCCTGGGCCTCTCCCTGAAAAATTGAGCGGGAAGGGCACCAACAATTGGCCATTTTGAAGGGGAACATCTAGTACAAGTTATCCTGACCAAAGGTGGTCTTCGGTTGCCAAAAGCACTGGTGATGACGCCGCCTTGGGCTCCACGGTGACCTCCATCTGGCCGTCTGGCTGGTCTTGGTCTCGTTGCACCAGAATGGTAACCTTTGCCTGATACCTTGGCATGTGCTTGCCCCCTTTGCACGAAAGGGGAAACAAGGACCCTGCGTAGGCCGGCGCCCGCCTGGCGCCCGCCTTGCCTTGATCGTCATGGCTTGCATCATGGGATCCTCGCGAGGTACCCTTGCATTGATCTCTCCGCCTCCTCGCGAGCATGCTTGATGAGGCCGCTCTTGAGGAAGCTTCCTGTCGTCTGCCCCGCGAGGCTTGGCCCCTCGTAAGGATCTTGAGCTTGGGCTGATGAAGATGGGCCGCGCTGGGCCCCCACCTGAGCCACGCCGCAGGCCGCAGGAAGGCAAGTCTGGGGACCCCCGTTCCCAGAACGCCGACACTCCTGACAAGGAGAAAGACATTAATGAGTTCAGTATGTCACCGAAGGGCGAGTGCTGAAAAATATCCGCGGAGGTAAACTCCATGATCAGCGCCCAATCGGATTTGATAGGAACGGGTGTAGGCGGTTCGGAGTCCGTGGCCGAAGAAGAGTCTGGCAGTTTGGCAACACGGCTCTCGTGAAGGGTAAGGTCGATATTCGGCTCGATCGCCACTGAGGGTACAACCTCCGTGGCGGGGTCTATCCACCCGTCCATGGATGGCGCAACTGGCTCCGAATCGAGGGTCGGAGCGGCTGCCGGTGCGATCTCCTGAACACTGTCCGATGGTAGAGCTAAATCGTACTCATCGTGACCACGTGGCGCACAAGGCAGGGGCCCGAATCCGTCGAAGATTAAGTCTGTGCGGATATCGGCCGTGTAGTTTAAGCTTCCAAACCTGACCTGGCGGCCAGGGGCATAACTTTTGATCTGCTCCAGATGGCCAAGCGAGTTGGCCCGCAGTGCGAATCCTCTGAATGCAAAGATCTGTCCGGGGAGAAAATCCTCACCCCGGACTGCATCGCTATTTATGATTGAAGGAGCCATCAAGCCTAATGGCGACGACACAGAGGAACTCTCAATGAAAGCACCAATGTCGGTGTCAAAACCGGCGGATCTCGGGTAGGGGGTCCCGAACTGTGCGTCTAAGGCGGATGGTAACAGGAGGCATGGGACACAATGTTTTACCCAGGTTTGGGCCCTATTGATGGAGGTAAAACCCTACGTCCTGCTTGATTTATTCTTGATGATACGAGTATTACAAGAGTTGATCTACCACAAGATCGGAGAGGCTAAACCCTAAAAGCTAGCCTATGGTATGATTGTATGTTGTCCTACGGACTAAAACCCTCCGGTTTATATAGACACCGGAGGGGGCTAGGGTTACACAAGGTCGGTTACAAAGGAGGAGATATCCATATTCGTACTGCCTAGCATGCCTTCCACGCCAAGTAGAGTTCTATCTGGACACGGGACGAAGTCTTCAATCTTGTATCTTCATAGTCCAACAGTCCAGCCAAAGGACATTGTCCGGCTGTCCGGAGACCCCCTAATCCAGGACTCCCTCAGGAAGGGTCATTTTCCTTCTCCTCCTCATCGTCGTCATCTTCGGCGGCGGAGGAAGGAGTCTTGTCTCCGGACGTTGCATCCGAAGCGCCCTTGCGGCGGGGGCCACTCCAAAACCCCTTGGCCTTCCCTCTGACCTTCTTCTCCGGCGCCTTGTAGGGAGCCGGTATCAGCATCTTCGCTAAATGCGGGATGACTGGTTCTTCAGGCAGTGGGACCGGACATTGGATCCGCTTCGCCCTCTCCATTCAGTCCTGAAGAATCGATGATGACAAAAGCTTAGACATCATCCTTGAAACAAGCAAGTAAGGGATGCGGTAAGAATGATATACCTCATTAGCAAGGTGGTTGATGTCATGCCCGCAGTCCGAATCTGTGGCCGATGGTGTTTCATTGCCCTTAAAAAGCAACCTCCAGGCATCTTCGTGAGTGGTTTCGAAGAGCCTCTTCAGGGTATGGTGCTTCTTCGGATTGAACTCCCATAGAGGGCGGCTTTGGCTTTGGCATGGAAGAATTCGGCGAACTAGCATCACCTGGATTATATCGACGAGTTTGATATCTCTATCCACCATGCTTTGAATGCGCGTTTGCAGCACTGTCAGCTCGTCTGACGAACACCAGTTCGGGCCCTTCTCGACCCAGGAGGTGAGTCGCATGGAGGCGCCAGAGTTGAATTCAGCAGTTGCGGCCCAGGTGGTGCCGCGAGGTTCTGTGATATAGAACCAATGTTTCTGCCATTCTTTTACAGTCTCCACGGAAGTGCCTTTTGGCCAGGAGACATTGGCTAGCTTGATCACCAGGGCGCCTCCGCACTCTGCGTGATGGCCATCCACCACCTTCGGCTTCACATTAAAGACCTTGAGCCACAGCCCGAAGTGGGGCTGGATGCGGGGGAAGGCTTCACACACGATGATGAATGCCGAGATGTTGAGGAGGGAGTTCGGGGATAGATCATTGAAGTCTATCCTGTAGTATAACATGAGACCGCGGACGAAGGGGTGGAGTGGAAACCCAAACCTGCGGAGGAAATGAGGGATGAATACTACCCTCTCGTTGGGCTTCGGCATGGGAACGATTTGTCCCTGGGCCGGAAGGTGGTGGGCGATTCCCTTCGCCAGGTACCCGGCCGCCCGAAGCTCGGCGATGTCCTCCACCTGGATGGAGGAGGCCATCCACTTGCCTTGACATCCAGATCCGGACATGGTTGAGTGCTTGCTCGAGACGGACAAGATGAGAACTTGGGCGCTGGAGCTCAAGAATGGAAGGGCAGAGGAAGAGAGAAGGCGGGGTGAAGAAAAGCGATTCTTATCTCCTTATAAAGGAAGTAAATATTGGACGCCTCCCCACTCGCCTTAAACTTCACCTACTCCCGAGGGCTGTGTAAACGGCACGGTTGGGTTACCCACACCCGTATTGATGAGAATCCCGTAATAAGGGGACACGGTCTCTGCTTTGACAAGACATGCCAATGGCAACCGCGTCTCGAAAAATGGAGTGGCAGGCGAAAAAGGTTCGAAATTATGACCGAACAGATGTGATGTCATGTTACGAAAAGTTGTCAGCAGATTGGACGCGTGTGAAATTATATTCTCTCTGTGGTTGTGTGTGGTGTGTGTTACAGGTCCGGATACGTTGATATGTCCGAAGAATATTGTGGAGTTCGGAAGGAGGAACCTGCCTTGCAATGCCGAAGACAAGTCTACGCGCCGGATACCTTGTCATTGAAGCCAGGTTCAGGGGCTACTGAGGGAGTCCTGGACTAAGGGGTCCTCGGGCGTCCGACCTGTTAGCCATGGGCCGGAGTGGTGAGCTGTGAAGATACAAAGACCGAAGACTACACCCGTGTCCAGATGGGACTCTCCTTGGCGTGGAAGGCAAGCTTGGCGACTAAATATGTAGATTATTTTCTTTGCAAATGACCTTATGTAACCCTAGATCCTCCCGGTGTCTATATAAACCGGAGGACTTAGTCCGGAGGACACACATTATCTTAGCCATACAAGCTAGACCTCTAGGGTTTAGTCATTACGATCTCGTGGTAGATCAACTCTTGTAATACTCATATTCATCAAGATCTATCAAGCAGGACATAGGGTATTACATCCATAGAGAGGGCCCAAACCTGGGTAAAACATTGTGTCCACTGTCTCCTGTTACCATCGACCTTAGACGCACAGTTCGGGACCCCATACTTGAGATCCACCGGTTTTGACACCGACACTAATCAACTACCATGATTTCTTCATGAGGACTTTGGCCAATGTTGCACTGTCACCTTTTGAGTTGAAGCCCTATGCTCCTTGGATTATGAGATTCCTCAGATCAATGTCTTCCATCAATTACAAGGATGACTTTCAGAATCATCTCAGCTACTTGCCACCCATTGAAGTCTTCAAACGACCTATTTCCTCATCTGATGAGAAGGGCAAGTATGCTATTATCGATGAAGGCATTCATCCTTTGGATGGACAGTTTCGCAAAGCTGCATCCTACTCCACCAATGATGACTCTGCCACTCATTTCTCTGCCACCAATGCTTCAAAGCAAAATCCTCAAGGCACAGCTCCAAGGGTGCTGAATGATTGTGAGCTTCTCCTCAGTCTTCACCAGAAGGTCGATCGCAACCATAAATGGGTCAAGCGTCAGTTTGGTTCAATTCTTCAGAACATGACCATCACTCAGAATTTAGTGAGGAAGAAACATTACCACCTCCATGAAGTATTTGATCGCACCTGGGCTGTACTATCTCATCTCTACGGTGAAGATGACCTCGAGGAGATGGGCTTCAAGCAAGACTTTGACTGGTCTCAGCTACCTTCGAAGAAATTCAAGAAGGTCAAAGTTCCTCACTTGGTGGCCAGCTCTTATTCTTAATCACGTGAGACTGATGAAAATGAAGACTTGGATGACACTGCGGCAGACGCTACTTCAACAACCGACCCCAACAACGCTGGTGCTCCTCCATCGACTTCATGATGATATTCTTCAGGGGCGTTAGTCCTCATTTTTCATCCCTCTTGGTCATTCAATGACAAAGGGGGGAGATTGTAAGTGCATCTGGTGCCCCTTAGTGATTTTGGTGTATTAAAGACTTATAGGTTAAGAGACTAATGCGTTTTTGAGTGTACACAAGTCTATAAGTCTATGAGGAGTTTGATATTTACATAGAAAGTCGACCCCTAAAAATGAATGTCTTTAACTGAAGACTTTGAAAGTGAAGAAATTGGTGTGATCCTGAAGACATGGTATTGATGCGAGGAACATGAAGCGTGAAGACTTTTGTTTTTGTAGTTTCATTTTCTCCTTCTTGAGTCATAGGAAACACCGTACTGTTAAAGGGGGTCAAGGTAAAACTAAGGAAAAGTTTCCATGTGATGCTCAACTCAAAATCCTACACCTACCAATCCCTTCAAGTGAAGCCATTGGAAATCTCATATAGTTCAGTCAATTTCTTCAGTAACAGATATGAAGTTCTTCTGGTCTCTAAGGAATTTGTTTAGACTGAGGAGTTAGGAATTCGCCAGTGCAGATTTCCTACAAGTGAGGAACATGATAGCCCTGAGGAATTTGAACCTCAAATTTCCGACCATTGCTGTGCTATGCGCCAGCTGTCCCAAAATATATTATCCACCTAACGGTCATATCATTGAAGGGCATTTATGTCTTATCATGTCGGGCTGCTCCCTAGGCTATAAATAGCCGCCCCCTACAACCACTAGCTGGTTGGCTGCTCCGCGAGGAACTGACACTTGTCATTGAGAGCATCCCATCCTCCCAGGACTTTGAGCGAAAATCATCAAGTGAGGAAAAGCCCAAAACCCCAAACCAAACACCTACAAACCCAAAGTGATTGAGCATCACTAAAGAGATTGTTCCTGTGTGGAATCGACACTTGTTACCTTTGAGAACTGTGCATCCTCCAGACGGTTAGGCGTCATGGTCTAGAGCATCCAAGAGGAAATTGTGGATCGCCGGGTGACCAAGTTTGTGAAGGTTTGGAAGTCACCTGAAGACTTACCACCAGTGATTGGGCGAGGTCTGTCTGACATTAGCTCAAGGAGAATACTGTGAGGAATGTGTATCCTCAGGTTTAAATACCTAGCCGCTCCAACCAGACGTACAATTGTCACAGCAGTTGGAACTGGTCTACCAAATCATTGTCTTCACCGAGCTAACTGGTTCTATTTCCTCAACCCTTTCATTTCCTCATTACTGTGTTGTGTACTTGATCGCTACTGTTTGAAGACTTTGGCTGAAGACTTTCTCAATTTCCTCAGTTCAATTTCTCCAGTCAGTTTGTCTTTAGCTTGCTTATCATGTGTTTACGCTTTCTGTACTCTGTGCATCCTTTCATTTCATCATGATGACTGTGCTTTTGTTCTGTTATGTTTGCACCTGAGTACTTATTCCGCCGCAAGTCGTTCGTGACTTAGGAATTTCTTCACCCTGAAATTCCTCAGTGACGAATTTGTAGAAATCGCCTATTCACCCCCCTCTAGTCGACTTAACGCACTTTCAGATTCAATGCTATCAATCCAGAGTTTATTAAATGCGTGCCAACTTTTAATCTCATTCATATGTGCTTTGTGGATTGCATGTTGTCCTTTGAACTCTTCACCTTGATAATAACTATCTGATTATCATAGTGTATAAGAATAGTCGGAACAGGTTTTTCAACCACTGGAAAGTCTATCAAAAGATTTCAAAGCCATTCTGCTTTGACATGAGATGTGTCTAGTGCTGTTAGTTCTGCTTTCATTGTCAATTTCATCATGGTCATTTGATACCAAGATTTCCTGGGAACATTGCCACTTCCAAGTGTAAACATATACCCAGTTATGGCCTTCATCTCATCGGTATTAGAGATCCAATTTGTATGACCATACCCTTCAAGTAACGACGGGTATCCGGTATGGTGAACTCCATAATTCACAGTACCTTTCAGATATCACATAATTCTTTCAACAACATCCCAATGTACATCACCCGGATTGGAAACAAACCGACTCAGTTTGCTCACAACAAACGTGATGTCAGGCCCCGTAGCGCTCGCTAGATACATGAATGAACCAATGACTTCAGAGTATTTGAGTTAATCTTTAGCTGTGCCTTCAAACATTCGAATCCGCATACTAGGATCATATGGTGTTGGAGAAATTCTGCAGTCCGAATATCCAAAACGGCACAAAATCTTCTCTAGATAATGGGATTGCAGAAGGGTAATACCACCCTCACTATCTCTCAATAGCTTAATGTTCAAGATAACATCAATCACACCAATGTCCTTCGTCTCAAAGTTTTGAGATAGAAACAACTTAACCTCCTCAATGACTTTGAGGTAGGTTCCAAATATCGGTATGTCATCAACATACAAGCATAGTATAATTCCTTCACCCTACCATGGCGATACTATTCACATTTGTCAGCTTCATTAACAACAAAACCAACAGATGTCAAAGTTGTATTAAACTTCTCACGCTATTGCTTAGGTGCTTGTTTTAGGCCATATAAAGATTTCAGTAACTTACACACATTTCCTTACTGGCCATTTTATTACAAGCCATCTGGCAGTCGCATGTAGATTTCCTCGTCATCTCTCCGTTTAGGAAAGTTGTCTTAACAATCATTTGATGGACGAGAAGACCATGCGAGGCCGCGACGAGAGTAACACTTGAATGGTGGTCAGTCTGGCCACAGGTGAATAAGTATCAAAGAAACCTTCTTCTTTCTAAGAATAACCCTTGGCCAGAAGCCCAGCCTTGTACTTCTCAATGATACCATCTGGCCTAAGCTTCTTTTTGAACACCCACTTACATCCCAATGGTTTGCAACCATAGGGACGTTCAGTGATTTCCCATGTCCTGTTAGCCATGATGGAATCACTACAAAAGAAGACACATTCATGACATTATGGCCCGAATGAAAAATTTCTCTGTCATGGATGTGACAGTTCTATGACAATAATTGTGACAAAAAACACATATCATCATAGACGTCATGGGCTCCTACTTCTATCGAGTCGAAGGCGCACCTGCATGACATTCTTTGGCCCATCCATGACATAAAAAATCATGGGAGAATTGAGGGCGATGAAATTTTCGAGGATTATTTAGTATATGGTGGGCAGTAGGTGGGATGTAGGCCCCAAGAGATGCAGCGGTTTGCGCGTCTCTCGCTCGTACACGCACGTGTGTGCAAGCCGTGTTCACTAACTAAACCCGAGCGAGGCGATCGCTTATTGAACCCGAGCGAACAATTGATCCCTCCCACTACGTACTAAACACAAGCGATCGATCCCACTACATACTGAAGTCGATCTATCCCTTTCCTGCTAACTGAACCTCAGCGATTCCTTTGGTGGTAACTAAAGCCGATCGATCCCTTTGCTGCTAACTGAACCAGAGCGATCGCTCCCTTCGCTGCTTACTGAATCTATGTGAACGACACTCGTGGGAGTACGTAGTTTGCCGGCCCGATTGATCGATGCGTTGCAAGACATGAGTTGAGCTAGCCGGTCGGGTTGCCTCTTGAGGAATATTGCCCGTTTCTGCCACGCTCACGATACGTAGAACGACACAAGACTTTGCATTGATCGAGCCCCTTGCGAGAGACATGGTAAGTTGACCTAGCCGGTTGGTTGGCTGTGCGTGAACAGTTCCCATTACTGACGCCCGCTCGTATGCCCCACCCCAGCTGGTGGGGGTTGGATGAACAGGACCCCATGGTAGTAGGCAGTTGGCGCTGGATGAACAGGAGCCCGTGGTAGTAGGTGATATGTACCAAATGTATCTACTTTTCCAAACACTTTTGCTCTTTTTTGGACTCTGATTTGCATGAATTGAATGGAACTAACACAGACTGATGTTGTTTTTAGTAGAATTGCCATGGTGTTGCTTTTGTGCAGAAATAAGAGTTCTCGGATTGAGTTGAAAAATTATGGAGAATATTTTTAGAATATATAAAAACTATTGGCAAAGAGAACTACCAGAGGGGAGCCACCCATGAGCCACAAGCTCAGGGGGCGCACCCACCCCCCAGAGCGCGCTTGGTGGGTTTGTGGGCCCCTGGAGCCTCCGGCAACCCTAACTCCAACTCCATACATACCTATTCGTGGAGAAAAAATTAGAGGAAAGAAATCATCAAGTTTTGACACGAAGCCGCCACCACCTCCTGTTCTTCATTGGGAGGGCTGATCTGGAGTCCGTTCGGGGCTCCGGAGAGGAGGGTTCGTCGCCATCATCATCATCATCAACCATCCTCCATCAACAATTCCATGATGCTCACCACCGGGAGTGAGTAATTCCTTCGCGGGCTTGCTGGACGGTGATGGGTTGGATGAGATTTGTCATGTAATCGAGTCAATTTGTTAGGGCTTGATCCCTAGTATCCACTATGTTCTGAGATTGATGTTGCTATGACTTTGCTATACTTAATGCTTGTCACTAGGGCCCGAGTGCCATGATTTCAGATATGAACCCTTTATATTTTCATGAATATATTTGAGTTCTTGATGTTGGTAATATGCCCTAGAGGCAATCATAAAATGGTTATTATTATATTTCCTTGTTCATGATAATTGTTTATTGTTCATGCTATAATTGTATTAACCGAAATCCGTAATACATGTGTGAACACATAGACCACAACATGTCCCTAGTAAGCCTCTATAGAATGATGTGGTGGACAAGACCCAATCCTAAGCATAACACAAGATCGTGTAGTTTGTATGCTGGAGCTTTTCTAATGTGAAGTATCATTTCCTTAGACCATGAGATTGTGCAACTCCCGGATGTCGTAGGAATGCTTTGGGTGTATCAAACGTCACAACATAACTGGGTGACCATAAAGGTGCACTAAAGGTATCTCCGAAAGTTTCTGTTGGGTTGGCACAAATCGCGACCGGGGTTTGTCACTCTGTATGACGGAGAGGTATCTCTGGGCCCACTTAGTAATGCATCATCATAATGAGCCCAATGTGACTAAGGAGTTAGCCACGGGTTAATGTGTTACGGCACGAGTAAAGAGATTTGCCGGTAACGAGATTGAACAAGGTATGGGGATACCGACGATCGAATCTCGGGCAAGTAACATACTGATGGACAAAGGGAATTGTATATGGGATTGATTGAATCCCCGACATCGTGGTTCATCCGATGAGATCATCGTGGAACATGTGGGAGCCAATATGGGTATCCAGATCCCGCTATTGGTTATTGGCCAGAGAGGTGTCTCGGTCATGTCTGCTTGGTTCCTGAACCCGTAGGGTCTACACACTTAAGGTTCGGTGACGCTAGAGTTGTAATGAGAATTGTATGTGGTTGCCGAAATCGTCCGGAGTCCTGGATGAGATCCCGGACATCACGAGGAGTTCCAGAATGGCCCCGAGGTGAAGATTAGTATATGAGAAGTCCAGTTTCAGTCGCTGGAAAATTTCGAGGGTTATCGGTATTGTACCGGGACCACCGAAAGGTGTCCAGGGGTCCACCGGGTGGGGCCACCTGCCCCGGGGGACCAATGTAACATCCCACATTTTCAATTTGGAATGTTATACATTAGATCATCATTGCATATCATATTTTATTACATTTTGGCTTGATCCTAGAAAATTCTACGCAACTCAAGGACCCACAAAGAGAGTTGGGGATTTTGTAATTTTCATATTTGAGTTTTCTCAAATTTTGAAAAGAGGATCGTTCGATTTTAATTATTTTATCTTCAAATATTTCTTTTATGGAAACAAAAGAGAGGGGATAAAATGACTTCCTCAAAATAAAGAAATATTGGAGATTTAATATTAAAATCAAATAAGAATTTTATTCGGAGTTTTATCGCTATTTTGTTTGAATTAGGAAAAATATGCGTTTTTCAAAATTGCATTATAGGCCCAAATAAATGTTCACCTTGTCCGCTATATTTTTAGAGGACGGAGAAAATTTATTTCAGGATTTTTGGAGTCCGTTTAGTATTTCTTTTCCTTGTTTTTCTGTGCGGAATTATTAAAAAAAGGTCAACCGACTTAGTCGGGCCGTACCCGACTAGGACTTCCGCCGCCCCAGGCTTTATAAGCCGCCCCGCTGACCCCGCAGCCCACCCCATCCCAAACGCCGCCGCCACCGAACCCTAACCCTAACCCGCGACCACGCCGCCGCCGCCGCTGCCGCCGCCGCGCCGCGACCCCGCCCTGCCGCCGCCAGCCGCCGCTGCTGCCCTTCCCGCCGACCCCGCCGCCGGAGTTGACCGCCGCCGCCGCCACGCGAACCAAGGTAGCCGGCGGTTTTCTGACAAAAACCGTTCGTTTTTTAAACCCCGGTTATTTTTTAGATCGGTGTTGTTTTTTTCTTTTCCGGTTTAGTTATTTAGTGAACGCCCGTTCATACGTTCGTTTTAACGAATGGTTTTCACTCATTAATCGCAGACAGCAAACGTTCATTTGTTAGCCTGTTCGTCAGTTTTTCTTTTTCCAGGGTTTTTCCATGATTATTTTCGATCGCGATTTCTGACCCGATTTTCGTTTTAGTTTATCTTTTCGCTCGTTTATCGGAATCAGGCAATTCAAGCGCCCAGATCTTCGTCTTGAAGCCCTCTTTCTGTTTAACCAACTTGAACAAGATTTTGCTACTGCAAAATTTGACTTAAGTCCAGCTTAGTAAACGGATCTTGTTTCTTTTGCAGTTTCAGTTCGTTGCTTCGTTTGATTTGATTCTTTTTGCAAATCGGAGCTCTTAAGTTGAACTTTCTGGTTAGATTTCTTATATGAGTTTTACCCATGCTTCTAGTTGATTGCTTATTGCATGCTTGTTTATTTGCGATAGAGTACCCGGAGTGCGAAGCGTGCTACTACGAGTCTCTAGGTTTCACGGATCATCAGCAAGGCAAGTAACACTTTGATCATACCTTTTTATTACCCAGTTTTATTGCATTAGATCAATCCTCAAACAATTACATGGTTAGGATTTGATTAACTTGTGGGGTTTGGGAAGTAGATGAGGTAGTACCTATTCACCTGCTTATTATCAAACCTATGGGAGTTGCGTCTATGTCGCTTATATTGCTATGCTATGCTAGTAGACGTGGATTGGGTTTGAGTGTATTCATGACAGATGTGAGTTTGTTAATTAATGGTTCAACTTAAGGTGGCAACTTTAATACACATCTGGGTGGATTACTTGTGGGCACCTGGAGAATCCAGTGTTGTCCTAGGATATCCCGGAGGACCCGTGTGATCATCCTACGGCCCGCCACCCAGGCTCAAAGGGATCATAAAATTATTCATGCTAGAAACTTCTGTGTGCAGCCACAAGCCATTATGGGCTCTGGCATAGTTGAGTGAGTTGCGTGAAGCTCTTGAAGAGGTAGACTAGTAGATGTAGTGGGTTGTAGGTGGTACTGTCTATCTAGAGTAGAGAGTTAATGCTTCAGAAAGACTGTGTCTCGAATCTCCGACCATGGATGTATTCGAGTCCTTTTGGGAAAAGTGTGCAAACCTCTGCATAGTGTATAAACTAATCATGGTTAGTCGTGTCTCCGGATATGGACGTTTTGAGTATCTAGTTCTTGGATTATTATGTTGATCTCAACGCCCTTATTATAATTTGATTGCATTTAATGATGATGCTTAATTGGGATTGAGTTGGAGGAACCTTCTCAATGTTCAACCACCATGATAGTTAAATAAAATTTATTCCTTTGTTGTAGTGAAAAATTGGCTTTATGCAAAACTGTAACCGTAGAGCTTACCCCCAGCCAAATATGCATGTAATGATAGCAACTATTCTGTTCATTACTCTCTTGTGTTACATTGCCAGCATATTCCATGTGTTGACCCGTTTCGGGCTACAACGTTCATGTTGTAGACTTTTCAGACGACGAGTAAGGAGCCATAGTTCGTTGTCTTTCACTCAGTGATGCCGTTGGAGTTGATGGACTCATTTATCTTCCAAGCCTTCTGTTGTTATCGTTTTAGATGACCTTAAGCCATATTTATTGTAATAAGTTCTCTTTTGAGACATTCGATGTAATAAGTATGTGATTGCTACTCTGTTATAAATCCTCAAGTACTGTGTGTGTCAGCATTACCGATCCAGGGATGACAATGATGCACAGAGATCAGACTGTTTGAGGTCTGGTCGCTACAAGATGGTATCAGAGCACACGCTGACTGTAGGACATGACCACTAAGCTAAAACCCTAGATCACTACTCTCTTCTCATTTCTGACTCCTCTCCCTTTTTCTACTCTTTAGGATGGCGGATGCAAGGAACAAGTTCACTCAACCGGATGAAGATACACCTTTTGGACGACACTTAAAGGAAGTTACTAGATACCTGAACATCGGAATACTAAGCTTCACTAGGACCTATAACGCCACTTTACCAGAAGAGGAGTGTTGGATGATTCGAGTTCAAGTTCCAGGAAGGTCGTTCATGCCAGTCACTGAGCCCATAGAGTTTTCCTTTGATGCACCAACCTGGAGTCTAGGAAAGAGCATGGCAGCCTACATCACCATGGGACGCATTGGAGAAGTTTACCACAAGGATCTCAAGGATACTATCTACTAGATTTTGGGCGCCGAGATGAGCAATGGGAGATGATCAGCACCAGGAAGGATAGATCTATTGCAGCTTTCATCCAGGAGTTAAACCAGCACATTCGTCGCCAAGAGGACCAGATGTGCGCAGGCATGATAGATCTGAAGAAGGCAATGACCAGGATCACGGAGCTGGAGGAAGAACTCAAGTCTACACGCGATGGGAACGAGGAGGAAATGACGATACTAGTGGAGAAGAATGACGATCTGACAAGGAAGCTAGGAGTATTCATGGGAGACCCCGCGCTAGGAGGAGAAGACGAAGATTCCACTTTCCCTAAGAACTACATCATCATCGACGACACCGACTCGGACCCCGACAATAGTGATGATGACTTTGTTGATGAAGCTGGAGCAGATATTATGGAGTCTTCCATCGACCAATTTTTCTAGTTGACGACCATACCAGTAGTAGTATTTCCCCCATGTATATAGCTTAGTCCGAGCACTTTTGTATGGATAGTTAGACCGATTGTATGCCTTGTTTGAATTGATTGAAGTGATATGTTTGTGTTTGTCTCATGTGCATATGGGTAGTGTTTTCCCCCTAGACCTCATTCTATTCTGTTTTCTCATCTTTTCTAAACCCATCAGATGCCTCCAAGACGCGACAATGGATTTGCTTTCCCACCGGAGCTCACTCAGTTGATCCAGCAGTAGAATGCATTGATGCAGATACTAGTCTAGAATCAGAATAAGGGGAAAAACAGCAACAACAACAACAACAACAACAACAACAACAACCCACCACCACCACCTGCTGATCACTTAGCCCGTTTTCTAAGGCTGAATCCGCCGGTGTTCTCCAGTAGCACTGAGCCGATAGTTGCAGATGATTGGCTCCACAAGATTGGAAGGGAGTTGACCACTGTAGGTGCACATATGCGGAGAGAGTGCGTTTTGCCGCACATCAGCTTGATGGACCCGCAACATCATGGTGGGAGAATTTCACAGCCACTTACCCCATCGACATTGTTACATGGGACCAGTTTCAGTAGGCTTTTCGCACTGCCCATGTATCAGCAGGAGCTATGGCCATGAAGAAGCGCGAGTTTCGCAACTTATGCCAAGGAGGATGCACCGTTGGCCAGTATGTGGATTACTTTAGTAAGCTAGCACGTTATGCCCCAGATGTCGTTACTACGGATGCAGCTAAACAGGAGAAGTTTCTGGAAGGACTGAATGATGAGCTGAGCATGCAGTTGATGGTGGCAACTTTTAATAACTACCAGGAGTTGGTAGGTAGAGCTCTCATGATTGAAGGGAAACAACAGCAGATTGACAACCGCAAGAGGAAGTATGGACAAGGGAAGTATAATTCTGGAGCTCAGTAGAGGTCCCGTTTTACCCCGAACTCGGGAGTGCCCCTTCAACATAACCATGGAGGTCACAACCACAATGGAGGGATTTCGCACAATCATAGTGGCCCCAGGAGTGGGAATGGTAATGGAAGAAGCAACGGTCAGAACCGTTCCAACCCCGCAATGCCTGCTAAGAAGGATCTAAGTCACATTACTTGTTTCATGTGCGGGGAGAATGGACATTATGCCATGGAGTGTTCTGAAGCAAAGCATGGCAATGGCAATGGAAGCTCTGGAAATAAGCCCAACCCTTTCAACAGGGGACACGTGAACCACGTGAACGTGGAGGAGGTTAAAGCGCAACCGGATGGAGTAATAGGTAAGTTTATGGTTAAGTCATTTACTACAATCGTTCTTTTTGATACTAGTGCATCACATTCATACATATCAAGGGGATTTGTGGATATGTTTAAACTGCCAACCCAAGCCCTTAGGACACCCATGTTAGTAACCTCGCCAGGAGCAGAGTATATGGCTAGCCTATGGTGTGATCGGTTACCATTAAGGATTGGTAGCTACGTGTTCCCCTCAGACCTAATAGTATTGGAGTCACAAGGACTGGATGTGATATTAGGCATGGATTGGTTATCGAAGTATGGAGGGAACATTGACTGCGCCAGTAAGTTGATTATGCTTACCACCCCAGAAGGAATAAGGATCAAGTATGTATCCCGGCATGTGCCGAATAGGACTCAAGTGAATTCCTTATCAGGAGTTGTACAGGAGGAAGTACCAGTGGTGAAGGATTTCCCGGATGTATTTCCAAAAGAGTTGCCAGGCATGCCACCGGATAGATACATTGAGTTTTTGATTGAGCTTTTGCCAGGCACAGGGCCAATATCTAAGAGACCGTACAGGATGCCCGATAAGGATTTATAGGAAATTAAGAAGCAGACAAATGAGTTACTGGATATAGGCTATATTCGCCCAAGCTCGTCACCTTGGGGATCACCAGTGCTTCTAGTGGAGAAGAAGGATGGATCGTTGAGGATGGTTGTTGATTATCGTGGATTAAATGAGATGACGATCAAGAACAAGTACCCACTGCCAATGATCAATGATTTGTTTGACCAGCTTCAAGGAGCTAAGGTGTTTTCCAAGATCGATCTGCGATCAGGGTACCACCAGCTGAAGATTCAAGAGCAGGATATACCTAAGACAACTTTTACCACAAGGTATGGGCTATATGAGTATACCGTTATGTCATTTGGTCTGACTAACACACCTGCCTATTTTATGAACATGATGAACAAGGTATTTATGGAGTTTTTGGATAAGTTCATCATGGTGTTCATTGACTATATTCTGGTCTACTCGAAGAATGAAGAGGAGCATAAGGAGCATTTGTGTTTGGTACTTGGGAAGCTCAGAGAACATCAGCTATATGCCAAGTTCAGCAAGTGTGAGTTTTGGTTGAAGGAAGTTGGATTCGTCGAACATGTTATATCCGGAGAAGGAATAGCCGTAGACCCTACCAAGGTTGTCACTATGACAAATTGGGAAGGACCCACGTCAGTTGGAGAGATCCGGAGTTCTCTTGGACTCGCAGGATACTACAGGAGGTTCATTGAAAATTTCTCGAAGATTGCAAAGCCCATGACAGAGTTGTTGAAGAAGGACACCAACTTCAAATGGACTGAGGAATGTGAGGCTCGTTTTCAAGAGTTGAAGAAACGCTTGGTTATAGCTCCTGTGTTGATTCTCCCAGATCAACGCAAGGATTACCAGGTGTATTGCAACGCTTCTCGTCAAGGACTTGGAGCAGTGCTTATGCAGGAGGTAAGAGTTGTCTCATATGCCTCACGACAGCTTAAACCCCATGAGTTGAATTATGCTACCCATGATTTGGAGTTAGCAGCCGTAGTGCATGCGTTGAAGACATGGAGACATTTTCTAATCGGAAACCATTGTGAGGTGTACACGGATCACAAGAGTTTGAAGTATATCTTCACGCAGAAGGAGTTGAATCTCAGGCAGAGGAGATGGTTGGAGCTCATTAAGGATTATGATATGAAGTTGCATTATCATCCCGGAAAGGCTAACGTAGTAGCCGATGCGCTGAGCCGCAAGTGTCATGTCAACACACTCATGACCGTAGGATTACCCAAGGAGTTAGCAGAGGATCTTCGTGAGCTATGTTTGGAAATAGTTCCGAGAGCTTATGTAGAATCATTGGAGATTCTGTCTACTTTGATGGATAAGATCCAAGAAGCTCAGAAGACGGACAAGGAGATTGCCGAGATAAAGGAAAGAATGAGCAAAGGAAAGGCTAAAGGTTTTCGTGAGGATGAGCACGATACCTTATGGTTTGAGGACCACGTTTATGTGACTAATGATCTAGAGATCAGGAAGTTGATTCTGCAAGAGGCCCATGATTCGCCGTATTCGATTCACCCAGGAAATACCAAGATGTATCTGGATTTGAAGGATAGTTTCTGGTGGACCGGAATGAAGAAGGACATTGCGGAGTATGTAGCAGTTTGTGATGTATGTCAGAGAGTGAAGGCCGAACATCAGAAGCCAGCTGGATTGTTACAGCCATTGTCGATACCCGAATGGAACTGCGATAAACTAGGCATGGACTTTATCACGGGATTGCCCAGGACTCGTTCAGGCTATGACTCGATATGGGTTGTAGTCGATCGTTTGACGAAGGTAGCACATTTCATCCCAGTTAAGACCACTTACACCAGTACTAAGTTGGCAAAGATATATATGATCAGGATCGTATGTCTGCATGGAGTTCCGAGGACCATTGTATCAGATAGAGGAACCCAATTTACCTCAAAGTTTTGGAATCAGTTGCATGAGACTTTGGGAACTAGGCTAGAGTTCAGTACAGCTTTTCACCCGCAGACAGATGGACAGACTGAGAGAGTCAATCAAATTCTGGAGGACATGTTGAGAGCTTGTGCGCTAGACTATGGATTTATTTTTGACGACAATTTGCCATATGCAGAGTTCTCTTACAACAACAACTATCAAGCCAGTTTGAAGATGGCCCCTTTCTAAGCATTGTACGGAAGGAGATGCAGGACACCGTTGTTATGGGATGAAGTTGGAGATCATCAGTGGTTCGGACCAGATTTAATTAAAGAGTCTGAAGAGAAGGTTAAACTGATTCGCGATAGACTCAGGGTAGCCCAGTCCAGGCAGAAGAGCTATGCGGATTCTAAATGCAAGGACACAGTTTACGAAGTCGGATACAAAGTGTATCTTCGTGTATCACCACTTTGAGGAGTGAAGCGTTTTGGAGTTAAGGGAAAGTTAGCACCACGTTTTGTGGGACCCTACAAGGTTTTGGAACATATGGGAGAAGTTGCTTACAAGTTGGAATTGCCCGAAGGATTGTCAGGAGTTCACGATGTGTTCCATGTTTCTCAGTTGAAGAAGTGCCACGCAGAGATGGCTGATATTCCTCTGAGAGATACAGTGCCACAGGAAGCACTTCAGTTGGATAGAGATTTGACCTACGAGGAGAAACCAGTGAAGATTCTCGAGTTTGCCAGCCAAGTCACATGCAATAAGGTTATCAAGTTCGGCAAAGTTCAGTGGAGCCACCATACTGAGGATGAAGCCACTGGGAATGAGAGGAAGACCTACAGACAGATCACCCTCACCTATTTTCTAGCCAACCCGAGTCTTGAGGGAGAGATTCATCTTAAGGGGTGTAGGTTTGTAACATCCCAAATTTTCAATTTGGAATGTTATACATTAAATCATCATTATATATCATATTTTATTGCATTTTGGCTTGATCCTAGAAAATTCTACGCAACTCAAGGACCAACGAAGAGAGTTGGGGATTTCGTAATTTTCATATTTGAGTTTTCTCAAATTTTGAAAAGAGGATCGATTGATTTTAATTATTTTCTCTTCGAATATTTCTTTTATGAAAAATAAAAGAGAGGGGACAAAATGAATTCCTCAAAATAAAGAAATATTGGAGATTTAATATTAAAATCAAATAAGAATTTTATTTGGAGTTTTATCGCTATTTTGTTTGAATTAGGAAAAATATGCATTTTTCAAAATTGCATTATAGGCCCATATAAATGTTCACCTTGTCCGCTATATTTTTAGAGGACGGGGAAAATTTATTTCAGGATTTTTGGAGTCCGTTTAGTATTTCTTTTCCTTGTTTTTCTGCGCGGATTTTTTTTAAAAGTCAACTGACTTAGTCGGGCCGTACCCGACTAGGACTTCCGCCGCCCCAGGCTTTATAAGCCGCCCAACCGTCGTTGCCACCGAACCCAAACCCTAACCCGCGACTGTGCCGCCGCCGCCGGACGCCGCCGACGCCAGACGCCACCGACCCCGCCGCCGGAGTTGACCGCTGCCGCCGCCGCCACGCGAACCGAGGTAGTCGCCGGTTTTCGTTAGAAAACTGTCCGGTTTTTTAGAAACCTCGGTTATTTTTTAAATCGGTTTTGTTTTTTTCTTTTCCGATTTAGTTATTTAGCGAACTCCCATTCGTACGTTCGTTTTAACAAACGGTTTTCACTTCAAAACGCAGACAGCGAACGTTCGTTCGCTAGCCTGTTCGTCAGTTTTTCTTTTTCCAGGGTTTTTCCGCAATTATTTTCGATCGTGATTTCTGACCCGATTTTCGTTTTAGTTTATCTTTTCGCTCGTGTATCGGAATCAGGCGATTCAAGCGCCTAGATCTTCGTCTCGAAGTGTGACGCCCCGAAACCGATGCGCCAGGTGTCTTCTAGTTATTTGCCGTCGTTGCCATGTCTTTCGCATGTGTGTTGCATTTCGTCACATCATCATGTGCATTGCATCATCATGTTTTCAAAACTTGCATCTGTCCCGGTCTCCCAGTTCCTTCCGTTGTCTGTTCTGAGTCCAGACACACTTGCACGCGCCCGAGGCATGTCTGAAATATTATTTTATAAGTGGCCGGAAAATGTTCTCGGAATGGGATGAAAGTTGGCGTGCGGTGTTGTTTTGTTGTCAGTAGACCGCCTACCAAGTTTCATCGCATTCGGAATCCCTTTGACGCCCAAACGGATAACTATAGCGGTAGTATAGCCGGTCTTTTCGTCGAATGTTTTCGGTCTCCGGAAACAGTCGTCGGGCCTTCTCTCTTCTCTTTTCTCAGTCTGAGGCCTTCCGCACAGTCCACTACCTACCGCCAGGCCCAACCTAATCTCTCTCGTCAGACCGTGGCCCCCCTCGCGCGCGTCCGAAAGTTGTCCCGAACCCGACCGGAGTGTCGCCGCCGTTGTGTCCGGATCATCCCCAAACATCTACAAAACGTCTCCGTTTTCTTATTTGGGCTCCCTAGCCTATTTTTCCCGAGTGTTTGATTACGATCGGAGGGACGGATTAGCCCCTAACTAAGTACTATATATATAGACCAATCCCTAGGTAGCAACCCTAAAATCTAGGTCTTTTGTCCCCCCTCAGCCGCCGCCACACTCCACCGAATCCACATCGGGATCCTCCCTGATCCCCTCGTCCACCTCCTCCAATCCCGCAGCCTCCTCCCGATCCACCAACCAGTCTCCTCCAAATCCTCCTCCCTGCCTCGATCTGGACCGAGGTCCCGTGCCTCCTGTTCGTCCATCCCCGCCGGACCTCGCAATCCCGAACCCCTCGGCCTAAGCGCTCCTCCACCTCGCGATCCCGCCGCCGCAAACGAACCTCGCCGCCGGTGAGCACCAGCATGAACCCGGGCTGTTCCACTCTCTTTCTTCCTCCCCTCTCTCTTTTATTCCTCGCTCTCCCTAATCTCTCCAGCCGTCTCTCTGTCTTGGTTTAACAGGAAGGATGCAGGGAGCTCGTCCATGGCGCCCGAGGCATGTAATTTTCGCTCCGTTAGCTAGATCCATCCACCGCTGCCCTGAACTGAACCCCCCTCCCACTTCGAGATCCGGCGATCCCTACCAGGTCGCGGCGCCCCTACCCTCCATCTCACCCTGCTCCTCCCTCTCACATCCCTCTCTCTGTACTAGGACGCCGCCACCATGGCCTCAACTCTCTGCCCGCCTCCACCCACGTCCTCCACTTGATCCGCCGGACCCCATCGCCACGCCAAGTCCTGCTGTCGGTGATGCCGTTGCGTTTACTTCCCGGCACTGCTCGAGAGCGAGCCCTGCCCAACGCCTAAGCCTGCGGGGCGCGGCTCTGCTTCGTTCGAGCGGAGGAAGACGCCTCCTGGTTCGCGTCGCCTGGACATGCCTCCTCTTTGTGGGCCTCTACACCTTACGCGCCGCGGCCCAACTACTTCCATGCCTCTCCAGCTAGATCCCGAGGTCGAGCAGCGCCAGGTCTGCTTCTTCCACCAACCGGGCCAAGCCCCAGCGTGAGCACCACCCTTCCACTGTTGGGCCAGCCAGTTTCGACCCATAAGTTTTTTTTCTAGATCTGTGATTTTAGCAATTTTCCAGAGAGTGACAGTTTTACAGAAAAGTCCCCCTAGTTCATGCATTTAATAACTCACTAACCGTGCATCGGATTAAAACAAACTTAATATGAAACTTGCTTAGAATTTCATCTAGCTTAATAATATGCAACTTTCATCCATGTTAAAAATGTTTAAATTGCTGTTTGTTTAAGTTTTGCTTAATTGCCATGTTAAAATGATTTATTTCATAACTAAATAATCGTAACTCGGATTTTAATAAACCTTATATGTAAATGTGGTAGAAAAATGCCTAGTTTAACATGATGCACTAACCTAGCATGTTTAACAACTCTAAAATTATGTTTAGGGTAGAACAGTAACAAACCTAATATATGCATATGAGGAGTTTCCGGACTTGTTGTTTTGTTGTTCCGGCCTCATTTAAACTTGCCTAGATTAGATAGTTTCATCATGTGACACCTCTTGCCATGCTAACAACATTTAATCTTGTTGGGTACCTAAACGAGAGAGAACTAAATAATTGATGTGGTGTTTCGTTAATATGCAATGGAGTTGCATATTAAGCTCCACTTAATTTGTAGGATTGCTTGTGCACTTTGCCATGCCATGTATCTTTAAACTGGACATGCATCATATTTAGTTGTGCATCATGCCATGTTTATGTGGTGGTTGTTTACTATGTTGTTTGCTTCTTTTCGGTGTTGCTTCTTCGGGTTGGTTCCGATAATGTCGTGTTTGTGAGGAACCGTTCGACTACGCCCGTTTGTCTCCTTCATGGACTCGTTCTTCTTCCTTGCGGGATTTCAGGCAAGATGACCATACCCTCGAAATCACTTCTATCTTTGCTTGCTAGATGCTCGCTCTATTGCTATGCCTATGCTGCGATACCTACCACTTGCTTATCATGCCTCCCATGTTGTTAAACCAAGCCTCTAACCCACCTTGTCCTAGCAAACCTTTGTTTGGCTATGTTACCGCTTTGCTCAGCCCCTCTTATAGCGTTGTTAGTTGCAGGTGAAGATTGGAGCTTGTCCCATGTTGGAACATGGATATTTTGTTGGGATATCACAATAATTTTTTTAATTAATGCATCCATATACTTGGTAAAGGGTGGAAGGCTCGACCTTATGCCTGGTGTTTTGTTCCACTCTTGCCGCCCTAGTTTCTGTCATATCGGTGTTATGTTCTCGGATTTTGCGTTCCTTACGCGGTTGGGTTATAATGGGAACCCCTTGACAGTTCGCCTTGAATAAAACTCCTCCAGCAAGGCCCAACATTGGTTTTACCATTTGCCACCTAGCCTTTTCTTTCCCTTGAGTCGGACGGCTCAAGGGTCATCTTATTTTAACCCCCCGGGCCAGTGCTTCTCTAAGTGTTGGTCCAATTGAGCGATGTCCGAGGCTACCAGGGGCAACTCTGGGCTGGCTTACCCGACGTCTGGCTCATCCGGTGTGCCCTGAGAACGAGATATGTGCAGCTCCTATCGGGATTTGTCGGCACATCTAGGTTGCTTTGCTGGTCTTGTTTTACCATTGTCGAAATGTCTTGTAACCGGGATTCCAAGCCTGGCCGGGTCTTCCCGCTAGAAGGAATTTCCTTCGTTGACCGTGAGAGCTTGTGATGGGCTAAGTTGGGACAGCCCTGCAGGGATTGAACTTTCGAAAGCCGTGCCTGCGGTTATGGGCAGATGGGAATTTGTTAATGTCCGGTTGTAGAAAACCTGAAGTTGACCTTAATTAAAATGCACCAACCGCGTGTTTAACCGTGATGGTCTCTTTCTGGCGGAGTCCGGGAAGTGAACACAGTGTTGGAGTTATGCTTGACGTAGGTTGCTCTAGGATCACTTCTTGATCATAGTTTCTCGATCGTGCTTTGCCTTCTCTTCTTGCTCTCTTTTGCATATATGTTAGCCACCAAATATGCTAGTCGCTTGCTGCAGCTCCACCTCATACCTTTACCTTACCCATAAGCTTAAATAGTCTTGATCGCGAGGGTGTGAGATTGCTGAGTCCCCGTGACTCGCGGATACTTCCAAAACCAGTTTGCAGGTGTCAATGTTACCGAGCAGGTGACACAACCAAGCTCAAGGAGGAGCCCGATGAAGATCTTGTCCTTTGTGTTGTTTCGTTCTAGTTGATCAGTAGTGGAGCCCAGTTGGGGTCGATCGGGGATCTGTGTAGCATTTGGGGTAGTCTTCTTTTATTTTGGCTCTGTAGTCGGGCCTTGATTGTATTTGAATGATGTAATGCTTTATTCATGTATTGTGTGAAGTGACGATTGTAAGCCAACTATGTATCTCTGTCCCTTATGTATTACATGGGTTGTGTGAAGATTACCTCACTTGCGACATTGCTTTCAATGCGGTTATGCCTCTAAGTCGTGCTTCGACACGTGGGAGATATAGCCGCATCGAGGGCATTACAAGTTGGTATCAGAGCCTTCCTCGACCTTAGGAGCCCCCTGCTTGATCGAATAGCTGGCGTTGTTCAGTCTAGAAAAAATGTTTTGAGTCATTTAGGAATTATATATATCAGAGAGTTAGGACTTGTTTTTACTCCTTAGTCCCTTGATCGCTCTGGTGAGGCATCCTGACGTAGAGTTTTGACTCTTCTCTTCTCAAATTTCACTAAAAAAAATTAGGATCACGCGGGTATCTTGGAATCGTTCCGATGGTTTTGTGACGAGAACATTGTTCTTGGTGCCTCCTGTCATTTAGGGGTTGTGGAAGTGTTCCGGGGAGTTGAGCTCCGAGGTGTTGTCGTCACAATTTTATCGTTGCAGTTCTAGAATACCTGAGTTTAGTTTCGCCGACATCGAAAATCTCTTTTATGCAGTTGTTGGTGAGATAACCTCGACGCCACCCAGTACTGGGGTGGGAGTTTCGGAGTATTGCCATAACTCATATAACGGATGCTTTTCGAAGGTTGAGGTAGACGATTTCCGAATTTTTTTGGTTATGTGTTGAAGGATGGATAGAGCTGGATGTAGGATTTGTTAGTTTTGGGTGAGATATTATGCTTCCCCTGTATCCCCAACACCTGATTGCATAACTGGAAAGTTTTGGTAGTTTATAAGTGGGAATTCAAGTAGCTCTTAGAATATCTTTCCGACAGATGTATGATATGAAATTGGGGTTCGACGTCTAGTGGTCCGCCTATCCACGGTTGGTTTTACAGTGGTCTCGTCGTGTCTTAAAGAGTCCTTGGCTATGCCGACTCGGGGACGCTTCATATGTCATGTGCACTGCCTTGTACATGATGGTGTTGTACGATCGAGCCCGTGTAGGCCCCACCACAAAAACTTCGGGCGAAATCTCTATCATATATTTGTTCCGACTTATTCTGCAAGCCAATCCTTTGTTTTGTTTTGAGTTGTGGTATTCGAGTTGCTTCGAAGTCAAATGTTGATTCCATACCTTCTCTAAACGGTGTTCTCATATTTATATGGGAATACTAATCCTTCTTGATCATTGAGATTGTCATGACAATCCTTTTCAACCGGCGTTTTTCTCTTCAAGTGGATCCGATCAACATCCGCAAGATCAACTCAAGTTATCTCAATGTTGTTTTTCTCATCCGTCTCCAAGTTGCCTTTGTTTTTCCCGCCCACCCACCCTTTTTCTTTATCAAGTACCCTTTTATTCATGTGAAGTATCTCCATTCTTTTCCTTCATGTTCTTACCCGGTGATTCTCATGAAGATTCTAACAGAGCTTCAAGTTCGTCACTCTTCACTCGTTTTCTTCTCCGGTGGATCCAATTCAAGCTTTCGGTGTTGTTCATATTCTTTTCCATATTTTAAATGTTTTCTCATGCCGGTGCACCTTATATTCAGTCATTCCACGCTCGTTATTCTATTTTTCCAGAGTGCTCAAGATATCTCGATGATTCGTGTTTTCCACTCTGCTTTCGTTCAAGCTCTTTCGAGGATGTTATCTCATTCTAGACATTTAAATCTTACCGGTGCTTTCTCTCTTAAATTGTTCAACGTTGTTTCGTTTGAGTGGGCCCTAACGCACAGGTCTTTTCCCAGGATCTTACCTGACTTTTCTTATTTTCCCGGAGTTATCCTCAAATTTCTTTTTAAAGTTTGACGTAAGAATGAATTATCATCAGTTAAATGTTTTCTCCAAGATCTTTCAAATTCTTTTCATCGTTGGCTCAACCTTTCCATTCTTCATTCCGGGGTGTCTAAATAATTCATGGTGGTGTTTCTCGTCGTCATTCTCGGATTTTGAAGACCGAAGAAGAGTTTCTCTTTAATCTTGCTCCATTCTCTTCAATATTCATGGTGCTAGTTTGTTGCCATCCTCTCATAATTATTTTCGATTGTGAGAATCCTTTTCTCCCATCAGGAGATATTCAAGGGTATTTTTCAGTTTGATTATCCGGAGCCCATCATTTCAGAAGACTTGTTCATTCTTAGCTTTCAGCTCTCGTTCCCCAAATCTCACCGGTGCATCATTCAATATTCTTTAATCAGCGCGTGATCTCTTTGTTTCAATTGTATCTAAATTCTCTCAAGTATCTTCGTTCATTTCATAATTCTTACCGGTGATTCATCTTTTTCTTCGTTCATTTTCAATTCTTACGGTGCTTCTTCCAAGATTCTTCTTCCTTCGTTTATCATATAATTTCATTCGTTTCTTTCAATCCTTCTGGTGGATCGTTGAAGACCTTCTCAAGTTTGCTCTATATCTATCTTAATCCTTTCTACGAGAATAAGTAGTATACCAAATCCGCTGCTTGTCATCAATTTAAATTGGTGAAGGATACGCTTAACGTGATTCTTATTCTTGCTTCATCCAAGTGATTAATTCCTTATTCTGGAGGCTCATAAAATTCTCGGTTTCATTTGTTTCATTTTTTTTCTTTTCCGGAGTTCCAAGTTTCCACTTTATCTCGTCGCAAAACTTCATCTAAATCATTGCAAGTCTTCACCTTGTGTTTTCAACTTCTCCTTTTTTTTGGTTGATCATTCTTTTGTTACCGGAGTTCTTCATGGAGGCTCTACATGATGGTTCACCAAGGATTTAATTCCTTCTCCAGGAGTTCATCAAGATTCTATTGAGAGGAGCTCAATCATTCTTCATTTTGCAATCCAGAGTGCAATTCTTTCTACCATATCATTAGAGGTGGTATTATGTCAGTCTTGATAATCTGAGTTCATGTTTCATGATTCACATGTTGTTAAGAATGAGATATTTTAAATCCATCAACCTCTTCGTTGGAGTTATCTTGGGTTATATTTCACCTAAGCTTTCCCTAAGGATTTTTGCTATTATGGTGCTCATAAATGACCCAAGTTCTTCGTTTATCCTCCCGGTGAAATAATCTTCTCGTCTCCTTGTTCATATCAATCCAATATATCGTTTCCGTTAGTGGCAAAATTTCACCTCATAGTTTTGAGATGTTTTTCCATAATCCCACTACAAACTTATTCGTTTTGTCATTGGTCTTTGCCAACAACTCCGTTTAAACCTTCTTGGAAGGGTGCCTTCCAAGGTCATTTGTGGCAGAAGTTGTCATTTTCTTCTCAATTCCTTCTTTTTCATTTATCTATCGTCTATTTCTTTCTTCCGGAGGCATTGTGATGTTGCTCTCCTCGACCCATCATCTTGTTTTGTCAAGATCATGTTCTTTCCTTTGCTAATTCATTCAACCGGAGTGTTGTGTCATCCCTTCAATTTCTTTTCATCTTATCAAGCTTTCTTCTCTTCTCTACTGGAGTGCTCTGCAAATTATATCATTATTATGCCTTCTCTGTCTTGTTTTAACCGGAGTGTTGTGTCATCTGCTCAAGTTCTTTTCTTCTTATAAAGTCTTGCATCTTGTTTTCATCGGAGTGCTTGCATCTACTTCTTGTCCATTGTAACCTTTTCTAATGTCTTTCAACCCACAAGGTTCCGTAATGTTCCTCCTTTCTAACGAAGTGTTTTCAACCTCGTTCATCTTTGTTGTATTCTTTGTTTCAATTTGTTCAACCTCTCAAGGTTCTTTGGTTTCATTCGTTTGTCAAAGAAGCAACTTAGTTTTACCTCTTCTCTTTCTCTTCCATTTTCTCTCCGGTGACATTCTAGATCTCGGGACGAGATCCTCTCGTAGTGGTGGAGTGTTGTGACGCCCCGAGACCGATGCGCCAGGTGTCTTCCAGTTATTCGCCGTCGTTGCCATGTCTTTTGCATGCGTGTTGCATTTCATCATGTCATCATGTGCATTGCATCATCATGTTTTCAAAACTTGCATCTGTCCCGGTCTCCCTGTTCCTTTCGTTGTCTGTTCTGAGTCCACGCACACCTGCACGCGCCCGCGGCACGTCCAAAATATTATTTTATAAGTGGCCGGAAAATGTTCTCGGAATGGGATGAAAGTTGGCGTGCGGTGTTGTTTTGTTGTCAGTAGACCGCCTGCCAAGTTTCATCGCATTCGAAATCTGTTTGATGCCCCAATGGATAACTATAGCGGTAGTATAGCCGGTCTTTTCGTCGGATGTTTTCGGTCTCCGGAAACAGTCGTCGGGCCTTCTCTCTTCTCTTTTCTTAGTCTGAGGCCTTCCGCACAGTCCACTACCTACTGCCAGGCCCAACCTAATCTCTCTCGTCAGACCGTGGCCCCCCTCGCGCGCGTCCGAAAGTTGTCCCGAACCCGACCCGGACTGTCGCCACCGTTGTGTCCGGATCATCCCCAAACATCTACAAAACGTCTCCGTTTTCTTATTTGGGCTCCCTAGCCTATTTTTCCCGAGCATCCGATTACGATCGGAGGGACGGATTAGCCCCTAACTAAATCCATTACTATATATAGACCAATCCCTAGGCAGCAACCCTAAAATCTAGGTCTTTTGTCCCCCCTCAGCTGCCGCCACACTCCACCGAATCCACATCGGGATCCTCCCTGATCCCCTCATCCACCTCCTCCAATCCCGCAGCCTCCTCCCGATCCACCAACCAGTCTCCTCCAAATCCTCCTCCCTGCCTCGATCTGGACCGAGGTCCCATGCCTCCTGTTCGTCCATCCCCGCCGGACCTCGCAATCCCGAACCCCTTGGCCTAAGCGCTCCTCCACCTAGCGATACCGCCGCTGCAAACGAACCTCGCCGCCAATGTGCACCAGCATGAACCCGGGCTGTTCCAATCTCTTTCTTCCTTCCCTCTCTCTTTTATTCCTCGCTCTCCCTAATCTCTCCAGCCCTCTCTCTGTCTTGGTTTAACAAGAAGGATGCAGGGAGCTCGTCCATGACGCCCGAGGCATGGAATTTTCGCTCCGTTAGCTGGATCCATCCACCGCTACCCTGAACTGAACCCCCCTCCCACTTCGAGATCTAGCAATCCCTACCAGGTCGCGGCGCCCCTACCCTCCATCTCACCCTGCTGCTCCCTCTCACATCCCTCTCTCTGTACTAGGACGCTGCCACCATGGCCTCAACTCTCCGCCCGCCTCCACCCACGTCCTCCACTGGATGCGCCGGACCCCCATCGCCATGCCAAGTCCTGCTGTCGGTGATACCGTTGCGTTTACTTCCTAGCGCTGCTCGAGAGCGAGCCCTGCCCAACGCTCAAGCCTACGGGGCACGGCTCTGCTTCGTTCGAGCAGAGGAAGATGCCTCCTGGTTCACGTTGCCTGGACCTGCCTCCTCTTTGTGGGCCTCTACACCATACGCGCCGCGGCCCAACTACTTCCATGCCTCTCCAGCTAGATCCCGAGGCCCAGCAGCGCCCGGCCTGCTTCTTCCACCAACCGGGCCAAGCCCCAGCGTGAGCACCACCCTTCCACTGTTGGGCCAACCAGTTTCGACCTATAAGGTTTTTTTTCCAGATCTGCGATTTTAGCAATTTTCCAGAGAGTGCCAGTTTTACAAAAAAGTCCCCCTAGTTCATGCATTTAATAACTCACTAACTGTGCATCGGATTAAAACAAACTTAATATGAAACTTGCTTAGAATTTCATCTAGCTTAATAATATGCAACTTTCATCCATGTTAAAAATGTTTAAATTGCTGTTTGTTTAAGTTTTGCTTAATTGCCATGTTAAAATGATTTATTTCATAACTAAATAACCGTAACTCGGATTTTAATAAACCTTATATGTAAATGGGGTAGAAAAATGCCTAGTTTAACATGATGCAATCACCTAGCATGTTTAACAACTCTAAAATTATGTTTAAGGCAGAACAGTAACAAACCTAATATATGCATATGAGGAGTTTCCAGACTTGTTGTTTTGTTGTTCCGGCCTCATTTAAACTTGCCTAGATTAGATAGTTTCATCATGTGACACCTCTTGCCATGATAACAACATTTAATCTTGTTGGGTACCTAAACGAGAGAGAACTAAATAATTGATGTGTTGTTTCGTCAATATGCAACGGAGTTGCATATTGAGCTCCACTTAATTTGTAGGATTGCTTGTGCACTTTGCTATGCCATGTATCTTTAAACTGGACATGCATCATATTTAGTTGTGCATCATGCCATGTTTATGTGGTGGTTGTTTACTATGTTGTTTGCTTCTTTCCGGTGTTGCTTCTTCGGGTTGGTTCCGATAACGTCATGTTTGTGAGGAACCGTTTGGCTACGCCCGTTTGTCTCCTTCATGGACTCGTTCTTCTTCCTTGCGGGATTTCAGGCAAGACGACCATACCCTCGAAATCACTTCTATCTTTGCTTGCTAGATGCTCGCTCTATTGCTATGCCTATGTTGCGATACCTACCACTTGCTTATCATGCCTCCCATGTTGTTAAACCAAGCCTCTAGCCCACCTTGTCCTAGCAAACCGTTGTTTGGCTATGTTACCGCTTTGCTCAGCCCCTCTTATAGCGTTGTTAGTTGCAGGTGAAGATTGGAGCTTGTCCCATGTTGGAACATGGATATTTTGTTGGGATATCACAATATTTTTTAATTAATGCATCTATATACTTGGTAAAGGGTGGAAGGCTCGGCCTTATGCCTGGTGTTTTGTTCCACTCTTGCCGCCCTAGTTTCCGTCATATGGGTGTTATGTTCCCGGATTTTGTGTTCCTTACGCGGTTGGGTTATAATGGGAACCCCTTGACAGTTCGCCTTGAATAAAACTCCTCCAGCAAGGCCCAACAGTGGTTTTACCATTTGGCACCTAGCCTTTTCTTTCCCTTGAGTCGGCCGGCTCAAGGGTCATCTTATTTTAACCCCCCCGGGCCAGTGCTTCTCTAAGTGTTGGTCCAACTGAGCGATGTCCGAGGCTACCAGGGGCAACTCTGGGCTGGCTTACCCGACGTCTGGCTCATCCGGTGTGCCCTGAGAACGAGATATGTGCAGCTCCTATCGGGATTTGTCGGCACATCTGGGTGGCTTTGCTGGTCTTATTTTACCATTGTCGAAATGTCTTGTAACCGGGATTCCGAGCCTGATCGGGTCTTCCCGTGTAACGCCCCAGATATAACTTGCCCAATTTGTACTCCAACTCTTGCCGTTTCCGGTGTTAAGTTATATTTATTTCCTCGGATTTGGTTTTCGTCTCCGTGTGTTGTTGTCGTTGTCATGCATCTCATATCATGTCATCATGTGCATTGCATTTGCATACGTGTTCGTCTCATGCATTCGAGCTTTTTCCCCATTGTCCGTTTTGCATTCCGGCGCTCCGTTCTCCTCCGGTGGTCTTTTCTAGCTTTCTTTCATGTGTGGGGATTAAACGTTTCCGGATTGGAACGAGACTTGCAAAGCGGCCTTGGTTTACTACCGGTAGACCGCCTGTCAAGTTTCGTGTCATTTGGACTATGTTTGATACTCCAACGGTTAACCGAGGGACCGAAAAGGCCTCGTGTGTGTTGCAGCCCAACACCCCTCCAATTTGGCCCAAAACCCACCAAACTCAGCTCCATCATCTAGAGCGTTCGATCACGATCGCATGGCCGAAAACCGCACCTCATTTGGACTCTCCTAGCTCCACTTATGCCTATAAATAGCCCCCCCCCCCGTTTTTTGGATCTCTCTCCCCCTCAAAACCATAATTTTTTCAGATCCGCCGCTCCCCCCGCCGACGGACACGTCCGAATCGGGCAGGACGTGTCCGCCCCGCCGCGCCCAGCCATCC
>NC_041382.1:442273747-442283041 GCF_002162155.2 Triticum dicoccoides
GTCGCCGCCCGGCGCCGCTCCGCCGCCACCACCGGTCGCCATCGCCGGCCCCGCCTCACCTCCTCACACCGGCCGCCGCCCTGCCTGTCGTCGGCGAACGGTGCTCCGGCCGCCTCGGTTCGCGCGCCGGTAAAAAAACCCTAGACCTGATCTGAGGGAGGTTTTTTTACTAAGTCCCTAAATTTTTAGTCCAAGTTGCTAAGTTCGAGGCTTCATAACTTTGCATCCGTATCTCCGATTTGGGCGTATAGGATATCAAAATGTTCGCCTCGACGAGTACATCATTTCATTCCATTGCATTATTTCCATTTGAGCTCATCTTGATGCCCGAAATTCTGTTAGAAGAGGGCTTCGTGAGTTAATTGTGAGATCTGCTAGTTCATCTTAGACTTTTGTCATTTTTGCCATGATTATTGTGTGCATGATATGCCTGTGAGTCCTTCATATGTTTTGTTAAGGATTTTGTCTTCTTTCCAGAGGTGCAACCCGTGCATTTTTAGGATGTGTGTGGTGACTTGTGCAAGCTTGCAAAGTGAGGCACCCGGCAAATCTGTTTTCAGGGACTTAGTAGTTTTCACTAAGTCTGTGATTATTTAGTTCATGATGCCATATGTTTAGCTTGTTTCCTAGTGATCCGTGCCTCTTTTGAGAATGATCAGTAGAGGAGTTTTGTTAATCATGTTATGCGATATCCATCCATGTCTTTGTTTGCAATTATGGAGCACCCTAGCTTGAGTCAATCGAGCTCTACTTTTGCTTCGTTGTGAATCTGGGCGGATCGTCAACTTGTTTGCGTTTTTGCCGATGCTATTGTAGTTGATCCGTGCATGCTATGCCATTGTTCTTGCCATGTCTAGCTAGCATTTTGTGCTTTCTTAATGGATGTATGCTTGACTTGCCATGACTTGCACCGTAGTGAGTGCATCGAGCTCGTTTACATGCCTTCCTGAGTTATATTTTGTGAACCCTTTTGGCCCCAGGTCACTTTAGGTCTTTTGTTAAGCTTGTTGAGTAGCTCCATGCCATGTTCTTACTTGTCTTAATCAGGTCATGTATCATGTTGTTTTGCTGCTCCGAAGAGGGCTTCGTGATCTGAAATTTCAGACAAGTGTTAATTTCACTAAGTCTGAAATCTGTTTTGCATTTGCGTTTTTGACATGCTTGTTTGAACCTCATAATGGATGAATTGGCCGTAGCTCAGTGCTATACTTTTGTTAAGCATCTTGTGTACATCCCTGCCATGCATTTTGTTGTCATGTTTGGGTGCTGTAGCATGTTCATTTCATTGCATTTAGATGCCTACTTGCTGTAAATCGCAGACCGGTGTCATTTTTGAAACGCTTGCCATTTCCAAACCGTAACTCCGATTCCGGCGTTCTTAATATCATTTTCAAGCGATTTCATCTCATCTTTCCAGTGGCACCCTTGGAATTCGAAGTTGAGGCCAGGTTCATGCATTTCCTGTCATATCTTGCATTTGACATCCCGCATCGCATCCCGCATAGCATATCATCATTTCATCATATTGCTTGGTCTTGCACATGGTTGATTGTGTCCTTATTGCTTGTTTGTCTTGTTTGGGTAGAGCTGGGAGACGAGTTCGTTACCGAGGAGCCCGTTGAGTTTGCTTGTGAGGATCCAGCCAACTCTGATAACTGTGCAGGCAAGATGATCATAC
This sequence comes from Triticum dicoccoides, assembly GCF_002162155.2. Lineage (NCBI taxonomy): Eukaryota > Viridiplantae > Streptophyta > Magnoliopsida > Poales > Poaceae > Triticum > Triticum dicoccoides. The sequence goes on from NC_041382.1 coordinate 442,275,426, forward strand.
CCTCGAAATCACTACTATCTTTGCTATGCTAGTTTGCTCGCTCTTGCTATGCCAATGCTACGATGCCTACCTTTTGCTTGTCAGCCTCCCAATTGCCATGTTGAACCTCTAACCCACCATGTCCTAGCAAACCATTGATTGGCTATGTTACCGCTTTGCTCAGCCCCTCTTATAGCGTTGCTAGTTGCTGGTGAAGTTTGGAGCCGTTCCTTGTTGGAACATTTATTTACTTGTTGGGATATCATTATATTGCTATGTTATCTTAATGCATCTATATACTTGGTAAAGGGTGGAAGGCTCGGCCTCTCGCCTAGTGTTTTGTTCCACTCTTGCCGCCCTAGTTTCCGTCATATCGGTGTTATGTTCCCGGATTTTTGCGTTCCTTACGCGGTTGGGTTATAATGGGAACCCCTTGATAGTTCGCCTTGATTAAAGCTTTTTCCAGCAATGCACAACCTTGATTTTACCATTCGCCACCTAGCCTCTTTTTCCCTTGGGTTACCGGAGCCCAAGGGTCATCTTATTTTAAACCCCCCCGGGCCAGTGCTCCCTCTGAGTGTTGGTCCGAACTGAGCTGCCTGCGGGGCCACCTCGAGGAAACTTGAGGGTTGGTTTTACTCGTAGCTAGTCTCATCTGAGTGTGCCCTGAGAACGAGATATGTGCAGCTCCTATCAAGATTTGTCGGCACATTCGGGCGGTGTTGCTGGTCTTGTTTTAACCTGTCGAAGTGTCTTGATTTACCGAGATACCGAGTCTGATCGGAACGTCTTGGGAGGAGGTCTATTCCTTCGTTGACCGTGAGAGCTTGTCATGGGCTAAGTTGGGACTCCCCTGCAGGGATTGAACTTTCGAAAGCCGTGCCCGCGGTTATGGGCAGATGGGAGTTTGTTAATGTCTGGTTGTAGATAACTTGAACCTTAATTAATTAAAATGAACCAACTGAGTGTGTTACCGTGATGGCTCTTCTCGGCGGAGTCCGGGAAGTGGACACGGTGTTGGAGTAATGCTTGCGCAGGTTGTTCCTCTAGCTTTTCACGCTCGCGCTTTGCCTCCTCTTCTCGCTCTCTTTTGCGTACAAGATAGCCACCATATATGCTAGTCGCTTGCTGTAGCTTCTCATATTTTACCTTGCCTTCCTATAAGATTAAATAGTCTTGATCGCGAGGGTGCGAGATTGCTGAGTCCCTGTGGCTCACAGATTACTATTACACCAGATGCAGGTCCAGGTGATTCCGCTCCAGGTGACGAGTACGAGCTCAAGTGGGAGTTTGACGAGGACTCTCAGCGTTACTACGTGTATTTTCCTGATGATCAGTAGTGGTGCCCAGTTGGGGGTGATTGGGACCGTTGTCGCATGTTGGGTTCTCTTTTATTTTGGCGCCGTAGTCGGGCCATGAGTGTGTTGGTTGATGTAATGTTATTTATGTACTTGATTGACGTGGCGAGTGTAAGCCAACTATGTTATCTCCCCTTTATTATTCATATTATTGGGATGTTGTGAAGATTGCCTAACTTGCGACATATGCCTTCAATGCGATTATGTCTCTAAGTCATGCCTCGACACGTGGGAGCTATAGTCGCATCGAGGGTGTTACAAGTTGGTAATCAGAGCCTTCCCCGACCTTAGGAGCCCCATTGCTTGATCGTTTTTAGCGGCCGAGTTGTGTCTAGAAAAATGTTTTGAGTCTTTAGGAATTTTATATCAGAGAGTTTAGGAATTCTTTTTACTTCCCAGTCTCCTCATCGCTCTGGTAAGGCATCCTGACGTAGAGTTTTGACTCTTCTCTTCTCAAATTTCACTAAAAGAAATTTAGGATCACGCGAGTATCTTGGAATCGTTCCGATGGCTTATGATGAGAATACTGTCTTGGTGCCTCCTGTCAGGGGTTTAGTGGAAGTGTCCCGGGGAGTTGAGCTCTGAGATGTTGTCATCATAATTTTATCGTTGCAATTCTGGAATACTTGAGATATGTTCGCCGACATCGAAAATCTCTTTTATGCAGTTCGTTGGTGAGATAACCTCGACGCCACCCAGTACTGGGGCGGGAGTTCGGGAGTATCGCCATAACTTGTATAACGGATGCTTTTCGAAGGTTGAGGTAGATGGTTTCTGAAGGTTTCTTGGTTATGTGTTGAAGGATGGATACAACTGGATGTAGGATTTGCTAGTTTGGGTGAGATATTATGCTTCCCCTGTATCCCCAACACCTGATTGCATAACCGGAAAGGTTCGGGAGTTTCATAGGTGGGAATTCTAGTAGCTCTAGTTCTTCTTCCACGAATATTGGTTTGAGATTGGGATTTCTTATCGATCCGTACCTTGTTGATTTATTTCTCTACCTTAATTCTACGTGGCTTCTCAATTTATGGATATGTGACCATTTCAAGAGGAATGCATTCGTTCATTTTGTTCAGATGTGAAGACTATATGTTGCAATTTTCGTTCCGTTGGATTTAGCTTCAATAATTACCTGTCAATGTGCTAATGGTGGTCAACCTCTTCAGGATGGCTCCTCCAACACGCACGACTCCGAATCCTGATCCGCCACCACCTCCACCTCCTCCGGAGGCATGGCAAGCTGTGATGGCCGCAACCAATGCAAACACACAGCTGATCATGCAAATTCTTCAAGAGCGCAATCAAGGCAGTCAAGGGAATCAAGGCCGCAATCAGAGTCACTTTGCTACACTCAACCAGTTCCTTGCTAACGGGCCAAAGACTTTCAACAATTGTGTTGAGGCAACCGATGCTGACGATTGGCTTGTGGATCTATGTAAGCATTTCTAGTGCAGTAACGTCAGGCCTGAGGACTTTGTCAAGTTCGCTTCCTTCTAACTCAAAGATCAAGCTGCAGAATGGTTCCAGCAGTACAAGGATTCCAGAGGTGGACGTGTTATCACTTGGGATGATTTCCGTCGAGATTTCCGAGCTCATCATATTCCGCAGAGCGTGGTTGAAAGCAAGTGTGAGGAATTCTGCAATCTGAAGCAAGGCTCTTTGTCTGTCTATGACTATAACAAGTTGTTCCAGAAGCTTGCCCGCTTTGCCAAGCAGGACGTGCCTGATGAGAAGAGCATGATATATCAGTTCAGGGGTGGTCTCAGAGAAGATATTCAGCTCGCTCTTGTTCTCTTTGAGCCCTTGAGATACGATGAGTTCTACAACATGGCACTGAAGCAAGAGGCTGCTCAGTTGAGGTGTGATGCTTCCAGGAAGTGAGTCAGAGATGTTACTCCTTCTTCCTCGACTCAAGTGGCCAAGCAGCAGAAGTTTTGGCTTCCTCCTCCTCCGTTCCGTCAACCGTATCAGCAGAAGAGCAAAGGTGGCAGTGGTTCTTCCCACCCACCCAACCCTGGCTTTCAGAACAAGGCTTTGTCTCAAGCTCCAAGATCGAGTGCTCCGTATCACCGTCCGCTTTGAGAGGTCACGTGCAACAAGTGCCAACAGAAGGGCCACTATGCCAACAAGTGTCTCAACCAGAGGCGTCTTCCTCCTCCTCCTGTCAGATCGACAAGTACAGCTGTGGTCAAGCATAATCCCAAGCATGCTAAGGTCAATTTGATGAATGCAGCTCAGGCAGAGGACTCGTCAGATGTGATCATGGGTAACCTTCCTGTTAATGATATTCCTGCAAAAGTACTTTTTGACTCTGGTGCATCGCATTCCTTCATGTCATTCCCATTTGCATCGGAGAACAATTTTAGTACTAAGGCTTTACCTAGAGCTATGCAAGTCGTCTCTCCAGCTAAGTGTCTGAGTTCTAGTTTGATGGTTCCGGATATTTCTATCTTGATGGGTGATTTCAAGTTTCTGGCTTCTCCAATGGTTCTTGGTAACTCGGAATTTGATCTTATTCTCGGGATGGATTGGCTTTCTAAGCACAAGGCTCAGCTTGATTGTGCAGCCAGACAGATTCAATTGACTCATTCGTCTGAGGATGTAATTGTCTTTGCCGCTCGGGATAATTCCATCCGTCTGTTTTCTCTCAATGAGAAGGGTGAATTGGACGCTATTTCACAAATTCCAGTCATTTGCGAATATCAAGACGTCTTTCCAGAAGATCTCCCAGGAATGCCTCCGCACCGGCCAGTTGAATTCGTTATTGAACTTGAGCCTGGCATGGAACCTGTGTGCAAACGTCCTTACAAGCTCAGACCTGAAGAGTTGAAGGAGCTGAAGAAGCAACTCGACGAGCAAGAAAGAATGGGTCTTATCCGGCCTAGTTCTTCTCCGTGGGGTTGTGGTGTTCTTTTTGTGAAGAAGAAGGATGGAACAGACCGACTTTGTGTTGATTACCGTCCAGTGAACAAGAAGACCATCAAGAACAAATACCCACTTCCCAACATCAATGAGTTGTTCGAACAACTCAAAGGTGCCCAAGTACTCTCCAAGCTTGATCTCCGTATGGTTATCACCAGATTCGCATTCGTGAAGAAGATATCCCCAAGACAGCATTCAGAACAAGCTTTGGTTCATATGAATACACTGTCATGTCTTTTGGCCTCGCCAACGCTCCTCCGACGTTCTCTCGCATGATGAACTTCATCTTCAATGCCTACACCAATGACTTCGTTTTGGTCTATCTCGATGACATTCTGGTTTTCTCCAAGAACAAGGAAGATCATGCCAAGCACTTGCGTTTGGTTCTTGATAAGCTCAGAGAACATCAGTTCTACGCTAAGTTCTCCAAGTGTGAATTTTGTCTCGATGAGGTTCTTTATCTTGGTCATATCATCTCTGCCAAGGGCATTGCCGTGAATCCTGAGAAGGTGTCTGCAATTGTGAATTGGGAACCTCCTCAGAACGTGAAGCAACTCCGCAGTTTTCTCGGTCTCGCAAGCTATTGCCGAAGATTCGTTGAAAACTTTTCCAAGATCGCGAAGCCTCTCTCTAATCTTCTTCAGAAGCACGTGAAGTATGTTTGGTCTCCGGAGTGTGATATTTCTTTCAACACTTTGAAAGAGAAATTGATCACCGCTCCAGTTCTGACTCCACCTGATGAATCCAGGCCGTACGAGGTCTTTTGTGATGCCTCTCTCCAAGGTCTTGGCGCGGTATTGATGCAAGAAAAGAAAGTTGTTGCTTATGCATCTCGCCAGTTGAAGCCTAATGAGAAGAACTACCCCACTCATGATCTCGAGTTGGCGGCAGTTGTGCATGCTCTGTTGACTTGGAGACATCTTCTATTGGGAAGAAAAGTGGACATTTTCACTGATCACAAGAGTCTCAAGTACATCTTCACTCAGCCTAATCTCAACCTCAGGAAAACTCGTTGGGTCGAAATGATTCAAGAGTATAATCCGAGTATTGAGTATACTCCAGGCAAGGCCAATGTGATTGCTGACGCTTTGAGCAGGAAGGCTTACTGCAATAGTTTGATTCTTAAGCCTTATCAACCCGAGCTTTGTGAAGCTTTCCGCAAACTTAATCTGCAAGTTGTTCCTCAAGGTTTCCTCGCCAACCTTCAAGTCTCTCCTACCTTAGAAGACCAGATTCGCCAAGCCCAGCTTCTTGATGCTATGGTGAAAAAGGTGAAGATTGGGATTGCCAAGAGTCAGTCCAAGTACAAGTGCTACCGCCTTGATGACAAGGACACTCTCTTCTTCGAGGATCGAATTGTTGTACCCAAAGGTGAACTTCGTAAAGTGATCATGAACGAGGCTCACAATTCTCTCCTCTCCATCCACCCTGGGAGCACGAAGATGTATCAGGACCTCAAGCAAGCTTATTGGTGGACTCGAATGAAGCGCGAGATCGCTCAATTCGTGAATGAATGTGATGTCTGCAGAAGAGTGAAGGCAGAACACCAAAGGCCAGCTGGTCTCCTCCAACCTCTTGCCATTCCAGAATGGAAGTTTGACCACATTGAAATGGACTTCGTGACTGGGTTTCCAAAGTCCAAGCGTGGCAATGATGCTATATTCGTTGTCATCGACAAACTCACCAAAGTGGCTCACTTTCTGCCTATCAAAGAGTCGATCACTGCAGCTCAATTGGCGGAACTCTATACCTCTCCTATTGTCTCTCTGCATGGCATTCCTCAAGTAATCTCTTAGACCGTGGCAGCATCTTTACCTCCAAGTTTTGGGATTCTTTTCAGAAGGCCATGGGCACTAACATCCGCTTCAGCACTGCTTTCCATCCTCAAACAAGCGGTCAAGTCGAGCATGTCAACCAGATTCTTGAAGATATGCTCAGGGCTTGTGTGATCTCCTTCAGCATGAAGTGGGAGGATTGTCTTCCTTATGCTGAATTCTCCTACAACAATAGTTTTCAAGCAAGTTCGGGCAAGGCCCCATTTGAAATTCTGTATGGCAGGAAGTGCCGTACCCCTCTCAACTGGTCTGAAACCGGTGAACGTCAGCTGCTGGGTAATGACTTAATCACAGAAGCAGAAGAAATGTGCAAAGTCATTCGTGATAACCTCAAAGAAGCCCAATCCCGCCAGAAGAGCTACTATGATAGTAAGCACCGTGATTTGGCTTTCGAGATCGGAGATCATGTTTACCTCCGTGTCTCTTCTATGAAAGGTACTCGTCGCTTCGGTATTAAAGGGAAGCTTGCCCCTAGATATGTGGGACCTTTTAAGATTGTCAGCAAGAGAGGCGACCTCGCCTATCAACTCGAGCTTCCTTCAAACTTTGCAAATGTTCATGACGTGTTCCATGTCTCTTAGCTTCGAAAGCGCTTCAAGACTCCTGACCGGACCGTCAACTTCGAGGACATTGAGCTCCAAGAAGATCTCTCTTATCGTGAGCACCCAGTTGCTATTCTTGAAGAGACTGAACGCAAGACTCGCAACAAGTCAATCAAATTTCTCAAAGTCAAGTGGTCACACCATTCCGACCGTGAAGCTACCTAGGAACGCGAGGATCACCTCCGTTCTGAGTACCCGGAGTTCTTTCAGTCCTAGATCTCGGGACGAGATCTTTTCGTAGTGGTGGAGTGTTGTAACGCCCCAGATATAACTTGCCCAATTTGTACTCCAACTCTTGCCGTTTCCGGCGTTAAGTTATAGTTATTTCCTCGGATTTGGGTTTCGTCTCCGTGTGTTGTTGTCGTTGTCATGCATCTCATATCATGTCATCATGTGCATTGCATTTGCATACGTGTTCGTCTCATGCATTCGAGCTTTTTCCCCGTTGTCCGTTTTGCATTCCGGCGCTCCGTTCTCCTCCGGTGGTCTTTTCTAGCTTTCTTTCGTGTGTGGGGATTAAACATTTCCAGATTGGAACGAGACTTGCCAAGCGGCCTTGGTTTACTACCGGTAGACCGCCTGTCAAGTTTCGTGTCATTTGGACTTTGTTTGATACTCCAACGGTTAACCGAGGGACCGAAAAGGCTTCATGTGTGTTGCAGCCCAACACCCCTCCAATTTGGCCCAAAACCCACCAAACTCAGCTCCATCATCTAGAGCGTTCGATCACTATCGCGTGGCCGAAAATCGCACCTCATTTGGACTCTCCTAGCTCCACTTATGCCTATAAATAGCCCCCCTCGTTTTTCGGATCTCTCTCCCCCTCGAAACCCTAATTTTTCCAGATCCGCCGCTCCCCCCGCTGACGGACACGTCCGAATCGGGCCGGACGTGTCCGCCCCGCCGCGCCCAGCCAT
>NC_041382.1:442283502-442317075 GCF_002162155.2 Triticum dicoccoides
CGCCTGTCCCCACCGCCGCCGCGGCCCGGGAGCCCGAGGCCGGCCCCCGCGGCCCACATCGTCGCCCGCCGCCGCCTCGCACCAGCTCCGCCGCCCGCCGCCGCCCACGCCGCTCCGCCGCCTCCTCGCTCCGCCCGCCGGCAGCCGCCACCGCCCGGGGCCGCCTGCCACCTCGCCTCGCCGCGGGCCGCCGCCTCCGCCGCGAGCCGTCGCCGCCCGGCGCCGCTCCGCCGCCACCACCGGTCGCCATCGCTGGCACCGCCTCACCTCCTCACGCCGGCCGCCGCCCTTCCTGTCGCCGGCGAACGGCGCTCCGGCCGCCTCGGTTCATGCGCGGGGTAAAAAAAACCCTAGATCTGATCTGAGAGAGGGTTTTTTTTCACTAAGTCCCTAAATTTTTAGTCCAAGTTGCTATGTTCGAGGCTCCGTAACTTTGCATCCGTAGCTCTGATTTGGGCGTATAGCATATCAAAATGTTCGCCTCGACGAGTACATCATTTCATTCCATTGCATCGTTTTCATTTGAGCTCATCTTGATACCCGAAATGCTGTTATAAGAAGGCTTCGTGAGTTAATTGTCAGATCTGCTAGTTCATCTTCGACTTTTGTCATTTTTGCCATGATTATTGTGTGCATGATATGCCTGTGAGTCCTTCATATATTTTGTTAAGGATTTTGTCTTCTTTCCAGAGGTGCAACCCATAAATTTTTAGGATGTGTGTGGTGACTTGTGCAAGCTTGCAAAGTGAGGCACCCGACAAATCTGTTTTCAGGGACTTAGTAGTTTTCACTAAGTCTGGGATTATTTAGTTCATGATGCCATATGTTTAGCTTGTTTCCTAGTGATCCGTGCCTCTTTTGAGGATGATCAGTAGAGGAGTTTTGTTAATCATGTTATGCTCTATCCATCCATGTCTTTGTTTGCAATCATGTTATGCTCTACTTTTGCTTCGTTGTGAATCTGGGCGGATCGTCAACTTGTTTGCGTTTTTGCCGATGCTATTGTAGTTGATCCGTGCATGCTATGCCATTGTTCTTGCCATGTATAGCTAGAATTTTGTGCCTTCTTAATGGATGTATGCTTGAATTTCCATGACTTGCACCGTAGTGAGTGCATCGAGCTCGTTTACATGCCTTTGTGAGTTATATTTCAGCATGTCTCAGTTTTCACTAAGTCTGAAAACTGATTGTGTTTTAGCTATGTTCGTGTGCCCGTTAGTATATTTTGTGAACCCTTTTGGTCCCAGGTCACTTTGGGTCTTTTGTTAAGCTTGTTGAGTAGCTCCATGCCATGTTCTTACTTGTCTTAATCAGGTCATGTATCATGTTGTTTTGCTGCTCCGAAGAGGGCGTGATCTAAAATTTCAGACAAGTGTTAATTTCACTAAGTCTGAAATCTGTTTTGCATTTGCGTTTTTGACATGCTTGTTTGAACCTCATAATGGATGAATTGGCCGTAGCTCAGTGCTATACTTTTGTTAAGCATCTTGTGTACATCCCTGCCATGCATTTTGTTGTCATGTTTGGGTGCTGTAGCATGTTCATTTCATTGCATTTAGATGCCTACTTGCTGTAAATCGCAGACTAGTGTCATTTTTGAAACGCTTGCCATTTCCAAACCGTAACTCCGATTCCGGCGTTCTTAATATCGTTTTCAAGCGATTTCATCTCATCTTTCCAGTGGCACCCTTGGAATTCCAGGTTGAGGCCAGGTTCATGCATTTCCTGTCATATCTTGCATTTGACATCCCGCATCGCATCCCGCATAGCATATCATCATTTAATCATATTGCTTGGTCTTGCACGTGGTTGATTGTGTCCTTGTTGCTTGTTTGTCTTGTTTGGGTAGAGCCAGGAGACGAGTTCTCTACTGAGGAGCCCGTTGAGTTTGCTTGTGAGGATCCAGTCAACTCTGACAACTATGCAGGCAAGATGATCATACCCTCGAAATCACTACTATCTTTGCTATGCTAGTTTGCTCGCTCTTGCTATGCCAATGCTACGATGCCTACCTTTTGCTTGTCAGCCTCCCAATTGCCATGTTGAACCTCTAACCCACCATATCCTAGCAAACCGTTGATTGGCTATGTTACCGCTTTGCTCAGCCCCTCTTATAGCGTTGCTAGTTGCTGGTGAAGTTTGGAGCCGTTCCTTGTTGGAACATTTATTTACTTGTTGGGATATCATTATATTGCTATGTTATCTTAATGCATCTATATACTTGGTAAAGGGTGGAAGGCTCGGCCTCTCGCCTAGTGTTTTGTTCCACTCTTGCCGCCCTAGTTTCCGTCATATCGGTGTTATGTTTCCCGGATTTTTGCGTTCCTTACGCGGTTGGGTTATAATGGGAACCCCTTGATAGTTCGCCTTGATTAAAGCTTTTTCCAGCAATGCCCAACCTTGGTTTTACCATTCGCCACCTAGCCTCTTTTCCCCTTGTGTTACCGGAGCCCAAGGGTCATCTTATTTTAACCCCCCCCCCGGGCCAGTGCTCCCTCTGAGTGTTGGTCCGAACTGAGCTGCCTGCGGGGCCACCTCAGGGAAACTTGAGGGTTGGTTTTACTCGTAGCTAGTCTCATCTGAGTGTGCCTTGAGAACGAGATATGTGCAGCTCCTATCAAGATTTGTCGGCACATTCGGGCGGTGTTGCTGGTCTTGTTTTAACCTGTCGAAGTGTCTTGATTTACCGAGATACCGAGTCTGATCGGAACGTCTTGGGAGGAGGTCTATTCCTTCGTTGATCGTGAGAGCTTGTCATGGGCTAAGTTGGGACTCCCCTGCAGGGATTGAACTTTCGAAAGCCGTGCCCGCGGTTATGGGCAGATGGGAATTTGTTAATGTCCGGTTGTAGATAACTTGAACCTTAATTAATTAAAATGAACCAACTGAGTGTGTTACCGTGATGGCCTCTTCTCGGCGGAGTCCGGGAAGTGGACACGGTGTTGGAGTAATGCTTGCGCAGGTTGTTCCTCCAGCTTTTCACGCTCGCGCTTTGCCTCCTCTTCTCACTCTCTTTTGCGTACAAGATAGCCACCATATATGCTAGTCGCTTGCTGCATCTTCTCATATTTTACCTTGCCTTCCTATAAGCTTAAATAGTCTTGATCGCGAGGGTGCGAGATTGCTGAGTCCCTGTGGCTCACAGATTACTATTACACCAGATGCAGGTCCATGTGATTCCGCTCCAGGTGACGAGTACGAGCTCAAGTGGGAGTTTGACGAGGACTCTCAGCGTTACTACGTGTCTTTTCCTGATGATCAGTAGTGGTGCCCAGTTGGGGGTGATTGGGACTGTTGTCGCATGTTGGGTTCTCTTTTATTTTGGCGCCGTAGTCGGGCCATGAGTGTGTTGGTTGATGTAATGTTATTTATATACTTGATTGACGTGGAGAGTGTAAGCCAACTATGTTATCTCCCCTTTATTATTCATATTATTGGGATGTTGTGAAGATTGCCTAACTTGCGACATATGCCTTCAATGCGATTATGTCTCTAAGTCGTGCCTCGACACGTGGGAGCTATAGTCGCATCGAGGGTGTTACATCCCGCTAGAAGGAATATCGTTCGTTGACCGTGAGAGCTTGTGATGGGCTAAGTTGGGACACCCCTGCAGGGATTGAACTTCCGAAAACCGTGCCCGCGGTTATGGGCAGATGGGAATTTGTTAATGTCTGGTTGTAGAAAACCTGAAGTTGACCTTAATTAAAATGCACCAACCGCGTGTGTAACCATGATGGTCTCTTTCCGGCGGAGTCCGGGAAGTGAACACGGTGTTGGAGTTATGCTTGACGTAGGTTGCTCTAGGATCACTTCTTGATCATAGTTTCTCGATCGTGCTTTGCCTTCTCTTCTCGCTCTCTTTTGCGTATATGTTAGCCACCAAATATGCTAGTCGCTTGCTGCAACTCCACCTCATACATTTACCTTACCCATAAGCTTAAATAGTCTTGATCGCGAGGGTGTGAGATTGCTGAGTCCCCGTGACTCACGGATACTTCCAAAACCAGTTTGCAGGTGTCGATGTTACCGAGCAGGTGATGCAACCAAGCTCAAGGAGGAGCCCGTTGAAGATCTTGTCCTTTGTGTTGTTTCGTTCTAGTTGATCAGTAGTGGAGCCCAGTTGGGGTCGATCGGGGATCTGTGTAGCATTTGGGGTAGTCTTCTTTTATTTTGGCTCTGTAGTTGCGCCTTGATTGTATTTGAATGATGTAATGCTTTATTCATGTATTGTGTGAAGTGGTGATTGTAAGACAACTATGTATCTCTGTCCCTGATGTATTACATGGGTTGTGTGAAGATTACCTCACTTGCGACATTGCTTTCATTGCGGTTATGCCTCTAAGTCGTGCTTCGACACGTGGGAGATATAGCCGCATCGAGGGCGTTACACGAAGCCCTCTTTCTGTTTAACCAACTTGAACAAGATTTTGCTACTGTAAAATTTGACTTAAGCGCAAATTAGTAAACGGATCTTGTTTCTTTCGCAGTTTGAGTTTCGTTGCTTTGTTTGATTTTATTCTTTTTGCAAACCGGAGCTCGTAAGTTGAAATTTCTGGTCAGATTTCTTATTTGAGTTTTACCCGTGCTTATAGTTGAGTGCTTATTGTATGCTTGTTTGTTTTCGATAGAGTACCCGGAGTGCGAAGCGTGCTACTACGAGTCTCTAGGTTTCACGGATCATCAGCAAGGCAAGTAACACTTTGATCATACCTTTTTATTACCCAGTTTTATTGCATTAGATCAATCCTCAAACAATTGCATGGCTAGGATTTGATTAACTTGTGGGTTTTGGGAAGTAGATGAGGTAGTACCTATTCACCTGCTTATTATCATACCTATGGGAGTTACGTCTACGTCGCTTATATTGCTATGCTATGCTAGTAGACGTGGATTGGGTTTGAGTGTATTCATGACAGATGTGAGTTTGTTAATTAATGGTTCAACTTAAGGTGGAAACTTTAATACACATCTAGGTGGATTGCTTGTGGGCACCTGGAGAATCCAGTGTTGTCCTAGGATATCCCGGAGGACCCGTGTGATCATCCTACGGCCCGCCACCCAGGTTTGAAGGGATCATAAGATTATTCATGCTAGAAACTTCCGTGTGCAACCACAAGCCATTATGGGCTCTGGCATAGTTGAGTAAGTTGCGTGAAGCTCTCGAAGAGGTAGACTAGCAGATGTAGTGGGTTGTAGGTGGTACTGTCTATCTAGAGTAGAGAGTTAATGCTTTAGAAAGAATGTGTCTCGAATCTCCGACCGTGGATGTATTTGAGTCTTGTGGGGAAAAGTGCGCAAACCTCTGCAGAGTGTATAAACTAATCATGGTTAGCCGTTTCCCCGGTTATGGATGTTTTGAGTATCTAGTTCTTGGATTATTATGTTGGTCCCATCACCCTTATTATAATTTGATTGGGTTTAATGATGATGCTTAATTGGGATTGAGTTGGAGGAACCTGCTCAATGTTTAATAACCACCATGATAGTTAAATAAAATTTATTCCTTTGTTGTAGGGAAAAATTGGCTTTATGCAAAACTTTAACCGTAGAGCTTACCGCCAGCCAAATATGCATGTAGTGATAGCAACTGTTTTGTTCATTACTCTCTTGTGTTACATTGCCAGCATATTCCAAGTGCTGGCCCGTTTCGGGCTGCAACGTTCATGTTGCAGACTTTTCAGACGACGAGTAAGGAGCCATAGGTCGTTGTCTTTCACTCAGTGATGCCGTTGGAGTTGATGGACTCATTTTATCTTCCAAGCCTTCCGTTGTTATCGTTTTAGATGGCCTTAAGCCATATTTATTGTAATAAGTTCTCTTTTGAGACATTCGGTGTAATAAGTGTGTGATTGCTACTCTGTTATAAATCCTCAAGTACTGTGCGTGTCAGCATTACCGATCCAGGGATGACACTGATGCACAGAGATCAGACTGTTTGAGGTTTGGTCGCTACAACCAAATGGGCTGAACATGGGTGGGAACCAGCCCCCCCTAGTGGGCTGGTACACTCCTGAAGGGGCCCAAGCCGCGTGGGGTTAAATCCCTAGGGGTGTTGGGGAACGTAGCATGCAATTTCAAAAAACTTCCTACGATCATGCAATATCTATCTAGGAGATGCATAGCAACAAGAGGGGAGGAGTGTGTCCACGTACCCTCGTAGACCAATAGCGGAAGCCTCAGTTTAACGCGGTTGATGTAGTCGAACGTCTTCGCGATTCAACCGATAAAGTACCAAACGTACGACACCTCCGAGTTCAGCACACATTCAACTTGATGACGTCCCTCAAACTCTTGATCCAACAGAGGGTCGAGGGAGAGTTTCGTCAGCATGATGACATGGTGAAGGTGATGGTGATGTGATCCGTGCAGGGCTTCACCTAAGCACTACGTGAATATGACCGGAGGAGTAAACCATGGAGAGAGACGCCGCACACAGCTTGGAACAATTGGTGTGTCTCCAAGGGATGCCATGCCCACATATATAAAGGAGGGAGGGGAGGAGTCCGGCCACCAGGGGCGCACCAAGGGGTGGAGTCCTACAAGGACTCCAATCCTCGTAGGATTGGGCCCCCCTTTTCTCCTTCTCGTGGAGGGGGGAAGAGGGAAGGGAGAGGGAAGAGGAGAAGGAAAGGGGGCGCGCCCCCTCCCCTAATCCAATTCGGACTCCCTATGGGAGGGAGCGGCCACCCCTTGTGGGCTGCCTCCCCTCTCCCCTATGAACCATTCCAGTGTCCGAATATCATCGTCCAATATACCAATCTTTACCTCTCAACCATTTCAAGACTCCTCGTCATGTCCATGATCTCATCCGGGACTCTTAACAAACTTCGGTCACCAAAACACCTAACTCATAATACAAATCGTCATCGAACGTTAAGCGTGCGGACCCTATGGGTTCGAGAACTATGTAGACATGACCGAGACACATCTCCGATCAATAACCAACAGCGGAACCTGGATGCTCATATTGGTTCCTACATATTCTACGAAGATCTTTATCGGTCAAACCGCAATAACAAGATACGTTATTCCCTTTGTCATTGGTATGTTACTTGCCCGAGATTCGATCGTTGGTATCCTCATACCTAGTTCAATCTCATTACCGGCAAGTCTCTTTACTCGTTCCGTAATGCATCATCCTGCAACTAACTCATTAGTCACATTGCTTGCAAGGCTTATAGTGATGTGCATTACCGAGACGGACTAGAGATACCTCTCCGATACTCGGAGCGACAAATCCTAATCTCGATCTATGCCAACCCAACAAACACTTTTAAAGACATCTGTAGAGCATCTTTATAATCACCCAGTTACGTTGTGACGTTTGATAGCACACAAAGTGCTCCTCCGGTATTCGGGAGTTGCATAATCTCATAGTTAGAGGAATATGTATAAGTGATGAAGAAAGCAATAGCAATAAAACTTAACGATCATTATGCTAAGCTAACGGATGGGTCTTATCCATCACATCATTCTCTAATGATGTGATCCCATTCATCAAATGACAACACATGTCTATGGTTAGGAAACTTAACCATCTTTGATTAACGAGCTAGTAAAGTAGAGGCATACTAGGGACACTTTGTTTTGTCTATGTATTCACACAAGTATCAAGTTTTCGGTTAATACTATTCTATCACGATGAATAATAAACATTTATCATGATATAAGTAAATATAAATAACAACTTTATTATTTCCTCTAGGGCATATTTTCTTCAGTCTCCCACTTGCACTAGAGTCAATAATCTAGATTACATTGTAATGATTCTAACACCCATGGAGTCTTGGTGCTGATCATGTTTTGCTTGTGAAAGAGGCTTAGTCAACGGGTATGCAACATTCAGATCCATATGTATTTTGCTAATCTCTGTGTCTCCCTCCTTGACTTGATCGCGGATGGAATTTAAGCGTCTCTTGATGTGTTTGGTTCTCTTGTGAAATCTGGATGGCCGAGTCATAGGGAACGACTCTCATTTTCTCTCTATCTTCTGCAGTGGTCGGGCATTGAGTCTGAATCAACTTCACACCTTGTAACACAGGCAAGAACCCTTTCTTTGACTAGTCCATTTTGAAATTCTTCAAAAATTTATCAAGTTATGTGCTTTGTGAAAGTCCAATTAAGCGTTTTGATCTATCTCTATAGATCTTGATGCCCAATATGTAAGCACCTTCATCGAGATCTTTCGTTGAAAAATTCTTGTTCAAGTATCGTTTTCTACTATCCAAAAATTATGTATTATTTCCAATCAACAATATGTCATCCACATATAATATTAGAAATGCTACAGAGCTCCCACTCACTTCCTTGTAAATACAGGCTTCTCCAAAACTCTGTATAAAACCATATGCTTTGATCACACTATCAAAGCGTATATTCCAACTCCGAGAGGCTTGCACCAGTCCATAAATGGGTCACTGGAGCTTGCACACTTTGTTAGCACCATTAGGATTGACAAAACCTTCTGCTTGCATCATATACAACTCTTATTTAGGAAATCCATTAAGGAATGCAGTTTTGACATGCATTTGCCAAATTTCATAATCATAAAATGTGGCAATTGCTATCATGATTCGGACAGACTTAAGCATCGGTACGGGTGAGAAGGTCTCATCATAGTGAACTCCTTGAACTTGTCGAAAACCTTTTGCAACAAGTCGAGCTTTGTAGACAGTAACATTACCATCAACATCAGTCTTCTTCTTGAAGATCCATTTATTTTCTATGGCTTGCCGATCATCGGGCAAGTTAAACAAAGTCCACACTTTGTTCTCATACATGGATACCATTTCAGATTTCATGGCCTCAAGCCATTTCGCGGAATCTGGGCTCATCATCGCTTCCTCATAGTTCGTAGGTTCGTCATGGTCTAGTAACATGACTTCCAGAACATGATTACCGTACCACTTTGGTGTGGAACGTACTATGGTTGACCCATTTTTTCTGTCCCTTATCTTTCTTTCAAAAAGGAATCAATGGCTCGGCTAGATGGAATAATCGAGCCAGAATGAAAACTTCATTCTCGATTCTACGAGAATTTTTATGAAAGCGTTTCATTTGCTTCTCTTCAATGGAAGTTACGAGGTTTGGTAGTAACTTGATCTGATGTTTCATGATCATCATCATTAACTTCCTCACTAATTGGTGTAGGCATCATTGGAACTGATTTCTGTGATGAACTACTTTCCAATTCAAGAGAAGGTACAACTACCTCATCAAGTTATACTTTCCTCCCACTCACTTCTTTCGAGAGAAACTCCTTCTCTAGAAAGGATCCATTCTTAGCAACGAATATCTTGCCTTCATATCTATGATAGAAGGTGTACCCAATAGTTTCTTTTGGGTATCCTATGAAGACGCATTTCTCTGATTTGGGTTCTAGCTTATCAGGCTGAAGCTTTTTCACATAAGCATCGCAACCCCAAACTTTAAGAAACGACAACTTAGGTTTCTTGCCATAACACAGTTCATATGGTGTCATCTCAATGGATTTAGATTGTGCCCTATTTAACGTGAATGCAACCATCTCTAAAGCATAACCCCAAAACAATAGTGGTAAATCGATAAGAGACACCATAGATCGCACCATATCTAATAAAGTATGGTTACGACTTTCGGACACACAATTACACTGTGGTGTTCCATGTGGCATGAGTTGCGAAACTATTCCTCATTGTTTCAAATGAAGACCAAACTCGTAACTCAAATATTCGCCTCCACGATCAAATCATAGAAACTTTACTTGTTACGATGATTTTCTACTTCACTCTGAAATTCTTTGAACTTTTCAAATATTTCAGACTTATGTTTCATTAAGTAGATATACCCATATCTGCTCAAATCATCTATGAAGGTTATAAAATAACAATACCCACCGCGAGCCTCAACACTCATCGGACCGCATACATCAGTATGTACTATTTCAAATAAGTCAATGGCTCGCTCCATTGTTTCGGAGAACGGAGTCTTAGTTATCTTGCCCATGAGGCATGATTCGCAAGCATCAAGTGATTCATAATCAAGTGATTCCAAAAGCCCATCAGCATGGAGTTTCTTCATGTGCTTTACACCAATAGGACCTAAACGGCTGTGCCACAAATAAGTTGCACTATCATTACTAACTTTGCATCTTTCGGCTTCAATATTATGTATATGTGTATCACTACGATCGATATTCAACAAAAATAGACCACTCATCAAGAGTGCATGACCATAAAAGATATTACTCATATAAATAGAATAACCATTATTCTCCGATTTAAATGAATAACCGTCTCACATCAAACAAGATCCAGATATAATGTTCATGCTCAACGCTGGCATCGAATAACAATTATTTAGGTCTAAAACTAATCCCAAAGGTAGATGTAGAGGTAGCGTGCCGACAGCGATCACATCCACCTTGGAACCATTTCTGACGTGCATCGTCACCTCGTCCTTAGCTAATCTTTGTTTAATTTGTAGCCCCTGTTTCGAGTTGCAAATATGAGCAACAGAACCAGTATCAAATACCCAGGCGCTACTATGAGCATTAGTAAGGTATACATCAATAACATGTATATCAAATATACCTTTCACTTTGCCATCCTTCTTATCCGCCAAATACTTGGGGCAGTTCCGCTTCTAGTGACCAGTCCCTTTTCAGTAGAAGCACTCAGTTTCAGGCTTAGGTCCAGACTTGGGCTTCTTCCCGAGAGTAGCAACTTGCGTGCTATTCTTCTTGAAGTTCCCCTTCTTCCCTTTGCCCTTTTCCTTGAAACTAGTCGTCTTGTCAACCATCAACACTTGATTCTCCTTCTTGATTTCTACTTCCGCAACCTTAAGCATTGCGAAGAGCTCGGGAATTGTCTTTTCCATCCCTTGGATATCAAAGTTCATCACGAAGCCTTTATAGCTTTGTGGCAGTGATTGAAGAACTTTGTCAATGACACTATCATCCGGAAGATTAACTCCCAGCTGAGTCAAGTGGTTATGGTACCCAGACATTTTGAGTATGTGTTCACTAACAGAACTGTTCTCCTCCATTTTGCGGCTATAGAACCTGTTGGAGACTTCATATCTCTCAACTCAGGCATTTGCTTGAAATATTAACTTCAATTCTTGGAACATCTCATATGCCCCATGATGTTCAAAATGTCTTTGAAGTCCCGATTCTAAGCTATAAAGCATGGCACACTGGACTATCAAGTAGTCATCAGCTTTAGCTTGCCAGATGTTCATAACGTCCGGAGTTGCTCCTGTGGCTGGTCTTGCACCTAGCGGTGCTTCCAGGATGCAATTCTTCTGTGCAACAATGAGGATAATCCTCAAGTTACGGACTTAGTCCATGTAGTTGCTACCATCATCTTTCAACTTAGCTTTCTCTAGGAACGCATTAAAATTCAAGGGAATGGTAGCACGGGCCATTTATCTACAACAACATAGATATGCAAAAACTATCAGGACTAAGTTCATGATAAATTTAAGTTCAATTAATCATATTACTTAAGAACTCCCACTTAGATAGACATCCATCTAGTCATCTAAATGATCACGTGATCCATATCAACTAAACCATGTCCGATCATCACGTCAGATGGAGTAGTTTTCAATGGTGAACGTCTCTATGTTGATCATATCGACTATATGATTCACGTTTGACCTTTCGGTCTCAGTGTTCTGAGGCCATATTTGTATTTGCTAGGCTCGTCAAGTTTAACCTGAGTATTCTACACGTGCAAAACTGTCTTACACCCATTGTATGTGAACGTAGAGCTTATCACGCACGATCATCACGTGGTGTCTTGGCACGACGAACTATAGCAACGGTGCATACTCAAGGAGAACACTTTTACCTTGAAATTTAGTGAGGGGTCATCTTATAATGCTACCGCCGTACTAAGCAAAATAAGATGCATAAAAGATAAATATCACATGCAATCAAAATATGTGACATGATATGGCCATCATCATCTTGTGCCTTTGATCTCCATCTCCAAAGCACCGTCATGATCTCCATCGTCACCGGCTTGACACCTTGTTCTCCATCGCAGCGTCGTTGTCATCTCGCCAATATTGCTTCTACGATTATCGCTACCGCATAGTGACTAAGTAAAACAGTTACATGGCGATTGCATTTCATACAATAAAGAGACAACCATAAGGCTCCTGCCAGTTGCTGATAACTTTTACAAAACATGATCATCTCATACAATAACTTTTATCACATCATGTCTTGACCATATCACATCACAACATGCCCTACAAAACAAGTTAGATGTCCTCTACTTAGTTGTTGCAAGGTTTACGTGGCTGCTACGGGCTTCTAGCAAGAACCATTCATACCTACGCATCAAAACCACAATGATTTTTCGTCAAGTGTGTTGTTTTAACCTTCAACAAGGACCGGCCGTAGTCAAATTCGATTCAACTAAAATTGGAGAAACAGACACCCGCCAACCACCTTTATGCAAAACAAGTTGCATGTCTGTCGGTGGAACCGGTCTCATGAACATGGTCATGTAAGGTGGTCTGGGCCGCTTCATCCAACAATACCGCCGAATCAAAATAAGACGTTGGTGGTAAGCAGTATGACTATTATCGCCCACAAATCTTTGTGTTCTACTCGTGCATATCATCTATGCATAGACCTAGATCAAGCAAGATCTATCTTGGAGATGCATAGAAACAAGAGGGGAAGAGTGTGTCCACGTACCCTCGTAGACCGATAGCGGAAGCGTTAGGTTAAAGCGGTTGATGTAGTCGAACGTCTTCGTGATCCAACTGATCAAGTACCGAACATATGACACCTCCGAGTTCAGCACACGTTCAGCTCGATGATGTCCCTCGAACTCTTGATCCAGCAGAGGGTCGAGGGAGAATTTCGTCAACACGACGGTGTGGTGACGGTGATGGTGATGTGATCCACGCAGGGCTTCGCCTAAGCACTACGTGAATATGACCGAAGGAGTAAACCATGGAGAGAGACGCCACACACAGCTTGGAACAATTGGTGTGTCTCCAGGGGGTGCCCTGCCCACGTATATAAAGGAGGAAGAGGAGGAGGCCGGCCACCAGGGGTGCACCAAGGGGAGAGTCCTACTAGGACTCCACTCCACTAGGATTCGGCCCCCTTTTTTTCCTTCTCATGGAGGGGGAAAGAGGGAAGGGAGAGGGAAGAGGAGAAGGAAAGGGGGTGCGCCCCCTCCCCTACTCTACAAAAAAAGACACATCCGTGACATTTTGGGCCGAACGAATTTTTTCCCTGTCATGCTTATGACACTTCTATGCCGATAATTGTGACAAAACCCGGTATCATCATAGATGTGGTGGGCTTCTACTTCTATGACAAAAAATCATGACAGAAAATGGGCTTTTCATCCTGGGCGGGCCAGAGACGCAGCTGCATGACATTCTTTGGGCCGTGCATGATGGAAAAACCATGGTAGAAGCGAGGGCGAGGAAAATATCGGGGAGTTCCTGGTTACGATGGGTGGTCGGGGCCGAGCAATGCACGGAGGTTTGCGCGTTTCTCTCATACACGTGCGCGCGTGTGTGCGAGGCATTGCGCTCTAACTGAACCCAAGTGAGGCGTTGGGCTTTAACTGATCCTGAGCGATTGCACTAGCTATGTTACTAAACCCCGATTGATCCCTTGCTGTTAACTGAACCCGAGTGATTCATTCGCTACTGTTGCTAACTAAAGACGATCCATGCTGCCTCTTGATGAATAGTGAGTGTTGTTGGGGGGGTTGGATTAACAGTTCCCAGTGGGTGGGAGGGTTGGATGAACAGGACCCCGTGGTAGCAGAGGTCGTTACCGCTGGAAGAACAGGACCCTGATTGATCGAGCCGGTTGGGGTGGATGAACATGACCCCATGAAGGGCTGGATGAACATGACCCCGTGGAGGGCTGGTTGAACAGTAGCCGATGGAGGGCTGGATGAACAGTAGCCTATTGAGGGGTGGTTGAACAGGACCCCGTAGAGAGGGCTGATTGAGCAGTAGCCGGTGGAGGAGCGGTGGAGGCTGGATGAACAGGAGCCCGTGGATGAACAGACGTATGTGGAGGCTGGAGGAGGTCGACGGTGGATGAACAGTAGCCGGTGGAGGTTGGAGAAGGTCGACGGTGGAGAGGAACAGTATCTCGTGGACTCCTGTTTTGCGGTACCCCACACCCCTCCCGATGAACAGGACCCTCGTTTCGACCGTAGCGCTCCAACACAGGTCTGTTTCCTCCGTTTTGTGGTATGCCACACCCCTCCCAATCAACAGGACCCCGTTTCGGCCATAGGAGGTCCAAGAGAAGTCCGTTTCCTCCGTTTTGCGGTACTCCAGACCCCTCCCAATGAACATGATCCCATTTCGACTGTGGCCGGTCGAACACAAGGTTATTTCCTCCGTTCTGTGGTATGCTAGGCCTCCTTTCAATCGGCTGTTCTGTCAAGCCGGTTGGCTCCCGATGAACACGACGATGCAGTTTCTCTGTTCTGACCCAACCATGTACATGAGCCCTGGCCATACGTATGTGCGAGTAGGCGTTCGAGACCCCGCCCGTATCTACGTACGTGGCCGTATTTACTTTCTTGCACCCTGGTTGTACGTATGTGTACATGATATTGATGGGACTGCGTGAAATGCTATGTGTGCACCTCTACTACGACTCATGCGCGCCTATACTATGACACGTCCCCTTCCTTACACGGCCACGGTTCATCGCTACAACTTGCAGACTGACTAATCGTATGTACGTACACGTTCACGATCAGAATGACAATGCTACGTACGCTTCGGCCAGGTGGGTCCCGACTGCCAGGCACTTCCTTGCGTGCGAAGATGTAGCTGGTGGGTCCCAGCAGTCAGGGGGAAACATTTGTTGTGAAATACGGCGGCCCGTCCGGTGAGTCCCTGCTGTCAGGTGGAGAAATCATTATTTTGCGTATAATAAGGAGGCACTTCCTTACTGCGGCCGTGGACCCAGCTGTCAGCCTCTACACGTACAGTACTCTTCTGATGGAAGTCGTTCCTTGACCATGTCGCCACGCTGAGAGCACCAGGGCGATGGACAACAACGAGGCCTAGGAAGGGAACGACGCTGAGCCAGGGAAGACGCGAGAGTGGATGCCCACGCGGATAGGAGTACGAGGGTTCACTGGTTCGGCTATGGTGTGAGGTTGTCGTCATCGCAAGGCCTGACCAGCAGTGGGAGTAGTAGGGGGTGGTGAGGCCTCCGCTGCAGCACAACCGACCACTGATACGTCTCCAACGTATCTATAATTTTTGATTGTTCCATGCTATTATATTATCTGTTTTGGATGTTTAATGGGCTTTAATATACCTTTTTATATTATTTTTGGGACTAGCCTACTAACCAAAGGCCCAGTGCAAATTGCTGTTTTTTGCCTATTTTAGTGTTTCGCAGAAAAGGAATATCAAACGGAATGAAACCTTTGGGAGAGTTATTTTTGGAACAAACATGATCCACGAGACTTGGAGTGGACGTCTAGAAAGAAGCGAGGAGTCCATGAGGCAGGAGGGCGCGTCTAGGGGGGTAGGCGCGCCCCCACCCTCGTGGGCTCCTTGCAGCTCCACGGACATACTTCTTCCTCCTATATATACCCACATACCCCAAAAACATCCAGGAGCACCACGAAACTCTATTTCCACCACCGCAACCTTCTGTACCCATGAGATCCCATCTTGGGGCCTTTTTCGGCGCTCCACCGGAGGGGGAATCAATCACAGAGGGCTTCTACATCAACACCATAGCCTCTCCGATGATGTGTGAGTAGTTTACCACAGATCTTCGGGTCCATAGTTATTAGCTATATGGCTTCTTCTCTCTCTTTGGATCTCAATACAAAGTTCTCCTCGATTCTCTTGGAGATCTATTTGATGTAATTCTTTTCGCGGTGTGTTTGTCGAGATCCGATGAATTGTGGGTTTATGATCAAGATTATCTATGAACAATATTTGATTCTTCTCTGAATTCTTTTATGCATGATTTAATATCTTTGCAAGTCTCTCCTAATTATCAGTTTGGTTGGCCTACTAGATTGATCTTTCTTGCAATAGGAGAAGTGCTTAAATTTGGGTTCAATCTTGCGGTGTCCTTTCCCAGTGACAGCAGGGGCAGCAAGGCACGTATTGTATTGTTGCCATCGAGGATAGAAAGATGGACTTTATATCATATTTCTTGAGTTTATCCCTCTACATCATGTCATCTTGCCTAATGTGTTACTCTGTTCTTTTGAACTTAATACTCTAGATGCATGCTGGATAGCGGTCGATGTGTGGAGTAATAGTAGTAGATGCAGAATCGTTTCGGTTTACTTGTCGCGGATGTGATGCCTATATACATGATCATGCCTAGATATTCTCATAACTATGTGCTTTTCTATCAATTGCTCGACAGTAATTTGTTCACCCACCGTATAATTTGCTATCTTGAGAGAAGCCACTAGTGAAACCTATGACCCCCGGGTCTATCTTCCATCATATTATTTTCCTATCTACTTGCTATTTCCATAGTTGTTTATTTTGCAATCTTTATTATCCAATCTATACAATAAAAATACCAAAAATATTTATCTTATTATCTCTATCAGATCTCACTTTTGTAAGTGGCCGTGAAGGGATTGACAACCCCTTTATTACGTTGGTGGCAAGGTTCTTGTTTGTTTGTGCAGGTACTAGGGACTTGCGTGTTACCTCCTACTGGATTGATACCTTGGTTCTCGAAACTGAGGGGAATACTTACGCTACTTTGTTGCATCACCCTTTCCTCTTCAAGGGAAAACCAACGCAAGCTCAAGAGGTAGCAAGAAGGACTTCTGGCGCCGTTGCCGGGGAGGTTTACACCAATTCAAGTCAAGATTTGATCTCCTGCCAACGTGCGGATTTTTGGCGCCGTTGCCGGGGAGATCTACGCTCAAGTCAAGACATACCAAGTACCCATCACAAACTCTTATCCCTCGCATTACATTATTCGCCGTTTGCCTCTCGTTTTCCTCTCCCCCACTTCTAAAATGATTTTCGAAAACCTTTGCCTTTTCTTCACCTTCTTCCCCTATGTATCTTTGTTTGTGTTTCCTTGTGCCTTCTATTTGCTTTCACCTTTGCTTGCTAAAAACCTATTGATATGAATCCACTTAAAGTGTTCTACTTGGATCATCTTCGATCCTTATGCACTCGTGCTGAAACCCCAACTAGCATAGTTGATGGGAAATCTTTAGATGAGCATGCTCATTTTGTGCGTCACCGTTTGTCTAAAAAAGAGAGACTCTTATGGGATCAAATAAACAGATTGTTGTGTTATGCTTGGAATCTTTGTGATATTTATGATTTTACTTGTTGCTCTAAGAACCCTAAAAAACACCTCCCCTACCTGCAAAGGGTGTTTATAGTTACTACGATATCGAACAAATTGAAAAATTTGTTGCTTTTAAGGGTTCTTATGAAGTTGCTTCATTGATTGAAAAGTATGATATTACTCTCTACGAATCTGAAAATTTTGACATACTTAAATATTGCTATGAAAACTATGCTCGTAATGTCTTTGTCAAAGAATTTATTGAAAGAATGATTGTTGCTTTGGAAGAAAATAATGATATGCACGAATCTATAGATAATTATGATTCCAATGATTTGATTGAAATATCCCTTGATGAACATGATGTTGTCTATTCTTGTGGCCATGATGACAATATTTATGAAGATGAATTTGCTATAGTTCCTTACGTTAAACATGAGATCGTTGCTATTGCACCCCTACTTGATAGTTCCTTCGATGAAAAGCATGATTGCAATGATGTTATTATATATTCTCTTAATGTCAATTGTGTTAATAATATGCAAAACCTCAAGCTTGGGGATGCTAGTTTTGCTATGACTGCTATTTGTTGCAATGATCAAGATTGGGGTGATTCTTTTTATAATCTTGAAATTTTATTTAAGCCCCATGATGAATATGAGATCGATAATAATGTTTGCAATAATATTGAAAGTGGGTTTAGAAGAGTGTCAACTTTAGATCCCACATATATGGAGAATGTTCAATCTTATGAAATTTGTGATGAAAGTGGGTTTGGAGAGGTCATGACTTTAGTTAATGTTAATTCCACTATTTTGGAAGAGAGTCAACTTTGTATGCATGTGGATCGGGTTGACAATATTTTATGTGATAGCTATTTTTTGAATTTTCTTATGATCCCCCATGTAATTATTATGAGAGAGGAAAATATGATTGTAGGAAATTTTCATGTTACTAAAGTACCTCTCATTATGTTGAGATTGCTATTGTTTCTTTCCGTTTCCTTGCACATGCTTGTTTTTGCTTACTATGATAATTTGTTTGCTTATAAAATGCCTATGCATGGGAAGTATGTTAGACTTAGATGTGTTTGTCACATGTTTCATGATGCTCTGTTTGTGCTTCAATTCTTGTCTTTCATGTGAGCATCATTGAAATTTTCAATGCCTAGCTAGGGGCGTTAAACGATAGCGCTTGTTGGGAGGCAACCCAATTTTATTTTTGTTTCTAGTTTTTTGTTCCTGTTTAGTAATAAATAATTCATCTATATTATTTTTAGATGTGGTTTTATGTTTTTAATTAGTGTTTGTGCCAAGTAGAACCTTTGGGAAGACTTGGGGGAAGTCTTTGCGATCTTGCTGTAAAAAACAGAAAGTTTAGCGCTCACGAGATTTGCTGCCAATTTTTACTGGAGAGTGCGATTAGGTTTATTATTTTTGAAGATGATTAATAGACAAATTCCTCACGTCCACCAATTTATTTCAGAATTTTTGGGGTTACAGAAGTATTCGAAACCAACAGATTACTACAGACTGTTATATTTTTGACAGATTCTGTTTTTGTGTGTTGTTTGCTTATTTTGATGAATCTATGGCTAGTATCGGGGGGTATGAACCATAGAGAAGTTGGAATACAGTAGGTTTGACACCTATATAAATAAAGAATGAGTTCATTACAGTACCTTGAAGTGGTGGTTGTTTTCTTATATTAACGGAGCTCATGAGATTTTCTGTTGAGTTTTGTGTTGTGAAGTTTCCATGTTTGGGGTAAAGATTTGATGGATTTTGGAATAAGGAGTGGCAAGAGCCTAATCTTGGGGATGCCCAAGACACCCCACAGTAAAATTCAAGGACAACCATAAGCCTAATCTTGGGGATGCCCCAGAAGGCATCCCCTCTTTCGTCTTCGTCCATCGGTAACTTTACTTGATGCTATATTTTTATTCACCACATGATATGTGTTTTGCTTGGAGCGTCTTGTATGATTTGAGTCTTTAATTTTTAGTTTAACACAATCATACTTTCTGTACACACCTTTTGGAGATACACACATGAATCGGAATTTATTAGAATACTATATGTGCTTCACTTATATCTTTTGAGCTAGATAATTTTGCTCTAGTGCTTCACTTATATCTTTAAGAGCACGGTGGTGGTTTTATTTTATAGAAATTATTGGTCTCTCATGCTTCACTTATATTATTTTGAGAGTCTTTTAGAACAGCGTGGTAATTTGCTTTGGCTATAAAATTAGTCCTAATATGATAGGCATCCAAGATGGGTATAATAAAAACTTTCATAAAAAGTGCATTGAATACTATGAGAAGTTTGATACTTGATGATTATTTTGAGATATGAAGATGGTGGTATTAGAGTCATGCTAGTTGAGTAGTTGTGAATTTCAGAAATACTTGTTCTAAAGTTTGTGATTCCCATAGCATGCACATATGGTGAACCGTTATGTGATGAAGTCGGAGTATGATTTATTTATAGATTGTCTTCCTTATGAGTGGCGGTCGGGGACGAGCGATGGTCTTTTCCTACCAATCTATCTCCCTAGGAGCATGCACGTACTTACTTTGTTTCGATAACTAATAGATTTTTGCAATAAGTATGTGAGTTCTTTATGACTAATGTTGAGTCCATGGATTATACGCACTCTCACCCTTCCACCATTTCTAGCCTCTCTAGTACCACGCAACTTTCGCCGGTACCATAAACCCACCATATACCTTCCTCAAAACAGCCACCATACCTACCTATTATGGAATTTCCATAGCCATTCCGAGATATATTGCCATGCAACTTTCCACCATTCCATTCGTTATGACACACTTCATCATTGTCATATTGCTTTGCATGATCATGTAGTTGACATCATATTTGTGGCAAAGCCGCCATTCTTAATTGTTTCATACATGTCACTCTTGATTCATTGCACATCCTGATACACCACCGGAGGCATTCACATAGAGTCATATTTTGTTCTAAGTATCGAGTTGTAAGTAAATAAAAGTGTGATGATCATCATTATTAGAGCATTGTCCCATGTGAGGAAAGGATGATGTGGACTATGATTCCCCCACAAGTTGGGATGAGACTCTGGACGAAAAGAAAAAAAGAAAAAAAAGAGGCCATAAAAAAAGAGAGAAGAAGGCCCAAATAAAAAAATGAGAGAAAAAGAGAGAAGGGACAATGTTACTATCCTTTTACCACACTTGTGCTTCAAAGTAGCACCATGATCTTCATGATAGAGTCTCCTATGTTGTCACTTTCATATACTAGTGGGAATTTTACATTATAGAACTTGGCTTGTATATTCCAATGATGGGCTTCCTCAAAATGCCCTAGGTCTTGCGAGCAAGCGGATTGGATGCACACCAACTTAGTTTCTTTTGTTGAGCTTTCATACACTTATAGCTCTAGTGCATCTGTTGCATGACAATCCCTACTCACTCACATTGATATCTATTGATGGCCATCTCCATAGCCCGTTGATACGCCTAGTTGATGTGAGACTATCTTCTCCTTTTTGTCTTCTCCACAACCACCATTCTATTCCACATATAGTGCTATATCCATGGCTCACGCTCATGTATTGCGTGAAGATTGAAAAAGTTTGAGAACATCAAAAGTATGAAATATTTGCTTGGCTTGTCATCGGGGTTGTGCATGATTAAATACTTTGTGTGATGAAGATAGAGCATAGCCAGACTATATGATTTTGTAGGGATAACTTTCTTTGGCAATGTTATTTTGAGAAGACATGATTGCTTTGTTAGTATGCTTGAAGTATTATTATTTTTATGTCAATATTAAACTTTTGTCTTGAATCTTTCAGATTTGAACATTCATGCCACAATAAAGAAAATTACATTGAGAATTATCCTAGGTAGCATTCCACATCAAAAATTCTGTTTATCATTTACCTACTCGAGGATGAGCAGGAATTAAGCTTGGGGATGCTTGATACGTCTCCAACATATCAATAATTTTTTATTGTTCCATGCTATTATATTATCTGTTTTGGATGTTTAATGGTCTTTAATATACCTTTTATATTATTTTTGGGACTAACCTACTAACCAAAGGCCTAGTGCAAATTGTTGTTTTTTTACCTATTTAAGTGTTTCGTAGAAAAGGAATATCAAACAGAATGAAACCTTCAGGAGAGTTATTTTTGGAACAAACGTGATCCACGAAACTTGGAGTGGACGTCTAGAAAGAAGCGAGGAGTCCATGAGGCAGGAGGGCGCGTCTAGGGGGGTAGGCGCGCCCCCACCCTCGTGGGCTCCTTGCAGCTCCACGGACATACTTCTTCCTCCTATATATACCCACATACCCCGAAAACATCCAGGAGCACCACGAAACCCTATTTCCACCGCCGCAACCTTTTGTACCCATGAGATCCCATCTTGGGGCCTTTTCCGGCGCTCCGCCAGAGGGGGAATCAATCAGAGAGGGATTCTACATCAACACCATAGCCTCTCTGATGATGTGTGAGTAGTTTACCACAGATCTTCGGGTCCATAGTTATTAGCTAGATGGCTTCTTCTCTCTCTTTGGATCTCAATACAAAGTTATCCTCGATTCTCTTGGAGATCTATTTAATGTAATTCTTTTCGCGGTGTGTTTGTCGAGATCCGATGAATTGTGGGTTTATGATCAAGATTATCTATGAACAATATTTGATTCTTCTCTGAATTCTTTTATGCATGATTTAATATCTTTGCAAGTCTCTCCTAATTATCAGTTTGGTTTGGCCTACTAGATTGATCTTTCTTGCAATAGGAGAAGTGCTTAAATTTGGGTTCAATCTTGCGGTGTCCTTTCCCAGTGACAGCAGGGGCAGCAAGGCACGTATTGTATTGTTGCCATCGAGGATAGAAAGATGGACTTTATATCATATTTCTTGAGTTTATCCCTCTACATCATGTCATCTTGCCTAATGTGTTACTCTGTTCTTTTGAACTTAATACTCTAGATGCATGCTGGATAGCGGTCGATGTGTGGAGTAATAGTAGTAGATGCAGAATCGTTTCGGTTTACTTGTCGCGAACGTGATGCCTATATACATGATCATGCCTAGATATTCTCATAACTATGCGGTTTTCTATCAATTGCTCGACAGTAATTTGTTCACCCACCGTAGAATTTGCTATCTTGAGAGAAGCCACTAGTGAAACCTATGGCCCTGGGTCTATCTTCCATCATATTATTTTCCAATGTACCTGCTATTTCCATAGTTGTTTATTTTGCAATCTTTATTTTCCAATCTATACAATAAAAATACCAAAAATATGTATCTTATTATCTCTATCAGATCTCACTTTCGTAAGTGACCGTGAAGGGATTGACAATCCCTTTACCATGTTGGTTGCGAGGTTCTTGTTTGTTTGTGCAGGTACTAGGGACTTGAGTGTTACCTCCTACTGGATTGATACCTTGGTTCTCAAAAATGAGGGAAATACTTACGCTACTTTGCTGCATCACCCTTTCCTCTTCAAGGGAAAACCAACGCAAGCTCAAGAGGTAGCAACCATGGAAGGCAGGAGCAGGTGGCACGACCGGTGCTGGTTTGGGCGGCTGGAGCTTGAAGACCAGAGGTTGAAGAAGCACTACGACCGTTTGATGGACATCGTACGGTCACTGGAGCTGGAATCATTCATATTGACTAAGTTGACAAAGCCCTCCGTCCGCATCAACTTAGCAGGCCCACAATTCAGCCTCCCACTATGGTGGGTCCCAGCTAGCAGAGGGAGTATTAATTTTTTGTGCATAATAAGGAGGCACTTCCTTGCGTGTGAAGATATAGCTGGTGGGTCTGACCTGTCAGCGGGGGGAACATTTTTTCGTGAAATATAGAGGCCCTTCCGGTGGGTCCCATCTATCAGGTGGATGAATCACTATTTTGCGCGTAATAAGGAGGCATTTCCTTGTGTGCGGCCGTGGACCCAGCTGTCAGCCTCTCCACGTACAGTCCACTTCTGATGGATGTCGTTCGCTGACCATGTTGACCACGCCGCGTCGAGAGCACCAGGGCGGTGGAGGACGGCGAGGCCTAGGAAGGGAACGACACGGAGCCGGGGAAGACTCGGCAGTGGTTGCCCACTCGGTGGGGAGTACGAGGGTTTACTGGTTCGGCTGCCGTCGCCGGAAAATAACAGGAGGTGTGGGTGAGTAGAGGAATGGCCTGGCCAGCAATGGAGTAGGGTGGGGCAGTGTGGCCTGTGTGGTTGCACAGCCGGCCACGGGAGGCGGGAGCTGGCAGTCCCACCGGCGCTGGTTTGGGTGGCTGGAACAAGAAGATCAGATATTGAAGAAGCAGCATGGCCGTCGGGTTAACATCCAAAGATCATTGCTGCTAGAATCATTTATGGACTAAGTTGACAAAGCCTTTCGTACATGTCAACCTAGTAGACCCACAAGTCAGCCTCCAAATCTGTCCCAGACAGCATACAGCCCGAAATTTCTAGCCAGATTCAAATTAATTTAAAAACTAAACATACCTTAAATGAAATCCAATGAAATTTTACCCGCACAAAAACAATGAAATTTAAAATATAAAAATCCAAAATAAAAAAGTATTTTGAAACTAATTGTCTGTTTGCTATATTTTTTCATTTTACAGCCCATTTATTATTGGGGCATTTACATCTATGCCCCTAATTTGCGCCCACTATCAGATTTACACCTAATTTCAAAGCCTGCTCAAATTTGCCCCTCCGCCGTTAGGTGCACTTATAGAAATACCCTTCTATGTCGTTATCGTCCGGTCAAAGCAGGTCAAAGGGCTTTGACCGTCCTAAAAAAATAGCAAAAAAATTCTAAAAAATCTGAAAATTTGTGCGATCAAAGATACTCAGGTTTGCAAGGTGCGTGAAAAGTTTCGTGCTGTTTGTACATTCCAGGAGCTCATGTCAGAGGAAAAACAATAAATATGTAAGCCTGTGAACAGTAAATTCAAAAAAATAGCAAGAAAATTCAAAAAATATGAAATTTTTTGGCATCAAAGAGGCGCGAGTCTGCAAGCTGCGTGCAAATTTTTGTTGTGTTTGGACATTGGAGGGGCTTGTGGAGAAAAAAACAAAATTTTGCTCGAGAAAAAACTTGGGAAAAAAGGACTATTTTGTTTTTTCTTGCTAGAGCTCCTCGCATGTCATTTGATCACAAAAACTTGCAAGCACCTTGTGCACCCAATCCACTTTGATGCCAAAAAGTTTCATATTTTTAAAAAAATTTCTTGCTATTTTATTTCAAATTTATTGTTCACAAGCGTGCAGATTAACTGTTTTTCCTCGCCACGAGCTCCTGGAATGTCCAAATAGCACGAAAATTTGCACACACCTTGGGCACATGAGTATCTTCGATCTCACAAAATTTTAGATTTTTTAGATTTTTTTTGCTATTTTTTTCAGGACGGTCAAAGCTGTTTGACCGGACGGTAATGGCGCAGAAGGGCATTTCTATAAGGGCACCTAACGGCGGAGGGGCAAATTTGAGCAGGCTTTCGAATTAGGGGTATATCTGACTAGGTGGTTCGAGTTAGGGACAGAAATGCAAATGGCCCTTTATTATTACTTATAGCCCATTTCTTATTACTTATAACCCATTTTCTAGGCAAAATGCATCCCTCCTCGTCTTGAAAGATTTCTGGCCCAACATGGCGTAGAAAAGCAAGTAGGCCTATGTTGGTTATTCTGCAAAAAACAAAATAGTCAGGCTAGCCATTTTCAAAAAGGAAAAAAACAAACTAGGCTAGTCATGTGGTAAACATATGAAATAAAAGCCTGGGCTAGACGGGCCACAGCTCCCGCACAACCCAGTTGATACCCTTCTCGGTCCCAAAAAACAAAAAAATTGCGCGCGCTGCTGGGTCCCTACTGCCATCCTCACCGTGTATAGTCATCTCCTTATTCCTCTCAGTTGTTGACTATGTTGACAACACCGGAGGGCGGCCCCGTGACAAGCGAGCCAAGGCGGAGGACGATGGTGAGGCCTCGTACGGGAACAAACAGGAGCCGGGGAAGATGCGCAGAGTTTTACGGTGCGATGTGGCCACGATGCGTGCGCGGTAGCACAGCCAGCCATGGGAGGTAGGAGCAGACGGTCCCACTGGCGCTAGTTTGGCTTTGGCGGCTGGAGGAAGAAGAGACGGAAGAAACATGACAGACGTTGAATGTCAATCCAACGGTCAAGGTTGGCACAATCGTTTGTTGACTAAGCCGACACCAAGTAGCATACTTTTTTATATATATTAAGAAAAGAAAAACTGGTCTCGTTCACCTGATAACATTCCCGAAACTGCGACCGTTCGATCTTGCGTCGCAACTAAAACTGCGAGGAAAATGCGTTTGTCTGCCTCGTCCTCCCAGGGAATGCTCGCCACATAAGTTACTAGCACCCTTGGTTTTCAACCGAGAGGTCTTGGGTTCGAGTCCCAGGAACTTCAAATTTTGTCCTTCTTCCTTCCTCGCAAGAAAAGAAAGAAAATCGAAGACTTGAGAAGGCGTACAGAACAAGCTAGTGTACTAGTAAAGAGACGTTGCTGAGTTTTAGAAAAAAAAGAGCGACGAGCTCCTATAGTTGGTTCGAATCCAAACCTAGACTATGATTATATATGGTGCTATGCTACTCTGCAATTAATGAAACTGACATATCCAACGTTCACTTCTCCTCTTCTCTACTTACTCTGCCTAGCATCAGAAGCTCTGGCCGCAGCAACCATGTCCGTTGGCTGCTCGTCCACCTTCTCTTCAGCAGGCAACAACCAGATATGTGCCAAGTCGCCACCCGTACCATCGCCTGTGGGTCTCATCACACTCCCACCGACACACGCACCGCAGCCGGTAGCTCATCGCAACCCACTGCTGTTGGTGTGGTGCCACTACTGCAAATCACGCAAAGTCAACCGTCGCATCTCAACCACAATCCTCAACCCTGGTCGAGTCTTCTACAAATGCCCGAATCATGGGGTAATAATATGTTTAAGTGTTGTTCTACTGCTTTCAGTTGTTGATTTTTTTAATACTTTGGTTGATGATCTTCCAATTTGATTCATGCAGAAAAGGGAAGATTTGTGTGATTTTTATTTCTGGGAAGTTGCCGATGTGGGGGAATGCAACTATGTTGATTATTTGGTTAGCCAAGGAATCCCAATACCAGCAGGTTGAGGTGTTGGACAAGTAACTGTAGGAACAGCAGAAGAGGAAGATGTAGAGTAGAAGGTTAAAGATGTAGTTCCTCTGATCATGGCCAAGCAATAGTTGCTAAACGGCCTTGCCAGCAATGAGGAGATGAAAGAGCTTGTGAAGATAATTGGCAAAATCGATGTGCTCTATAGGATGATTGTCTCTTTATTTGTAGTGTATGTAGCACCCGTAATGTATTCAGTGGCTATGGCATGAGCACTTTGCTGAAACTAGTAATGAATGAAACCTGTATAGCAGGCTGGGCGTAGTGTTGTGAACATCTAATGATTTCTATTAACGGAAATCAGGGGGTATCCCTTTTGCTCATAAATAAATAAATAGCAGAGGCCCTTTTGGTAATAAATAAGTAAATTAGCAGAGGCCCTGTTGGGTCAGCTTTGTTGCCATTCGAAGATGTCTAGAAAATTGCAGTCCAACATCAAACTATGTCATAAAATTCAAGTTTCATAGCCGAATATGAGTACAACTAAACAACAATGTCATCATGTTTTAGTCGTCATACAATCACCAAACACAAATCAACATACATAACAAGTGATGTTCTCACAGCAAAATACTAAACAACATGTTCATCAGGTTTCAGTTGTCATAGCAAACACAATTTCACATAGTAGATAAAAAACGTCTTCTGACAGGC
Organism: Triticum dicoccoides; assembly: GCF_002162155.2. NCBI lineage: Eukaryota > Viridiplantae > Streptophyta > Magnoliopsida > Poales > Poaceae > Triticum > Triticum dicoccoides. The sequence goes on from NC_041382.1 coordinate 442,310,641, forward strand.
AAATACAACAAAAGCAATCTAATCATCATCCGCAACAGCAGCGTCAACATCTTCACCATGTGTATCAGTCTGAATCATAATTCCCCATGGTGTCATCTTCTTCTTCATCCTCAATGTCCTCGAACGTTGGCTTCTTCTTGATCAACTCTTGCATCTCCACAACACGACAGGCAACCTTTTCGCCAGCTTCATTGACGCGATGGTTCTCAAAGATATTAGGAACATCTGTGGAATCTTGTACATCAGGAGCAGTGTAAGCATCATCTTGTTGTGCAACTTCATAAAATGAATTTCTCTGCTCAAACCTTTGCAATACTCTCCAGTCATCGCTATGTGCAAATGTGTCTTCCAAGAAAAATATTTGTGTTGCTTGATTTGCCAAAATAAAAGGCTCATTGGTCTGGTACACCGCCTTGACATTGATGGATTTGAAATAATCATCAACTCTGGGTTTTGCGATCCTGCAAAACAGGTTATACCAATGACAGCACAACAGAACCACACACCGATGATCCTCAAAACTGGAGATATACTGCAACTGAACAATGTCTATTATATTAGCATACATTTCAGTTGTCTCTCTGCCGTACGTATCCGTGCTCATGATGGCACTATTTTGTGTCTTCCTGCCTTTGTCGCGTGCAAGGGTGTTGTAGCGCACATCTCCAACAATGCAAGATTCATAATGTCTTACCCAAGTATCAGGACCCATTGCTAGTGTGCAAAGGGCATCATCAATTGCCTGCCCATCCTCCCGCATCTTCTTAACATATGGTTAGAAAACAGACAAGTTGATCATCTTATGTACTCAATGTATTAAAAAAACTGACAGTGCAATTCAAAAGCTTACATGGCTCTTGAACCATTTCGCAAATCCTGCCATAACCCGTTTGTTAATGTTTCTTGGATTTTGCGGCAGTAACTCCTTTTTGTAAATGTTGCATGATATGTATCCAACGTATCTACTTTTCCTAACACTTTGCCTCTTGTTTTGGACTCAAATTTGCATGATTTGAATGAAACTAACCCCGGACTGTCGTTGTTTTCAGTAGAACTACCATGGTGTTGTTTTTGTGCAGAAATAAAAGTTCTCAAAATGGAATGAAACTTTGTGAGGATTTTTTATATCAATAATAAGAATTTCTGGAGCCAAGACCTGCCGGAGAGGGGCACCTGGGTGGGCACAACCCACCAGGGCGCGCCCCCTCTCCTGGCGCGCCCAGGTGGGTTGTCCCCACCTGGTGGCCCCGCTGACCCTGAAACCAACGCTATAAAATCTTATTTTCGGAGAAAAAAATCAGGAAGAAAGAATTATCGCGGTTAACGAGACCGAGCCACAACCAAGCCCTGATCTTCCTCGGGAGGGCAGATCTGGAGTCCGTTTGGGGCTCCGGGGAGGGGGGTCTTCGTTCTTCGTCATCACCAACCCTTCTCCATAATCCAATTCCATGATGCTCCCCATCGGGAGTGAGTAATTCCTTCATAGGCTCGTTGGTCGGTGAGGAGTTGGATGAGATTCATCATGTAATCGAGTTAGTTTTCTTAGGGCTTGATCCCTAGTATCCACTATGTTCTAAGATTGATGTTGCTATTACTTTGCCATGCTTAATGCTTGTCACTTTGGGCCCGGGTGCCAAGATTTCAGATCTGAACCGTTTATGTTATCATCATTATATCCATGTTCTAGATCCGATTGTGCAAGTTATAGTCACCTACTACGTGTTATGATCCAGTAACCCCGGAGTGACAATAATCGGGACTTCTTCCGGTGATTACCATAGTTTGAGGAGTTCATGTATGCACTATGTGTTAATGCTTTGTTCTGGTTATCTATTAAAAGGAGGCCTTAATATCCCTTAGTTTCCAATATGGACCCCAATGTCACGGGAGGGTAGGACAAAAGATGGCATGCAAGTTCTTTTTTTTTGCGGGAAAGGACCTTTTCATTGATCACCTATGATGATTACATTCAGATTCGACAATGCTAGCTATCTCCCTAGGGGAATTCCGGAGCCAGCATGCCGTGCGCTGTTGCAAGCGACCCATACAAGCTAGGGTGTGGCTCGCCAGATTTGTGTGCCTGCTGATCTTAGCTAGACTAATGTTCCATTCTTGATCCAGAACTCTTCTGATCCCATTAACCCGGTACGCATACCTCGACCGGTCTTTATTTTTCGACTGCACCATCTTTAACAGCTCGCCACAATCCGTTTCAACAAGCAGCGGCAGGTTAGTCCAGTGGAGAGCAAGTTGTAGTCCTTCATCCAGCGCCGCCATCTCGGCTTCCAAGGGATCACCACAGTTAAAAAGGACCCGTATCGCGGCAAAGATGGCATCACCTTCATGATCACGTAAAATCATGCCAGTCCCAGCCGTGCCATTTTCCTTAACAAAAGCACCATCAATATTAAGTTTTGCATGGTTTGCATCGGGAGCCTCCCAGCGCGGCGCTACTGTTATTGCATGTGTGCTCTTCAGCATGCTTCCTGAGAGGTCAATCACCTGCTTTCCTTTTGTCAAATCCGCCTCCGGCATGCAAGTTCTTTTAATAAAGCACGTATGACTATTTACGGAATACATGGCTACATTATATCGACGAATAGGAGCTAGTGCCGAATAGCCCTAGGTTATAACTGTCACATGATGAATATCATCCAACAAGTCACCGATGCAATGCCTACGAATTTATCGTATATTGTTTATGCTAAGTTACCACTACTATCATGATTGTTACACTTGCTACAAAATTACTGCTATCACTGTTACTATTACTATTGCTGTTGTCACTACTATCAAAACTATCAAACTACTTGGATACTGATCACTTTGCTGCAGATAATTAATCTCCAGGTGTGTTGAATTGACAACTCAGTAGCTAATACCTTCAAATATTCTTTGGCTCCCCTTGTGTCAAATCTATAAATCTGGGTTGAATATTCTTCCCTCAAAAACTGTTGCGATCCCCTATACTTGTGAGTTATCACTGCTCAACATAATGATCGCGTCAAACACCTAAATATATAAGAATGTGCTGCAAGTTTAGTAGATTATGATGTATAAGCTGCAGTACTTAGCACTTACTTGATATAAGGTAGTATCTCAGGAGAGTTATTCAACACATACCAAACCATTTTGTCCAAATCTTTAGGTTTGTCCTCTTATCGACTCTTCCCTGTAACTCGAACAGAATAATCAAAAACATTGATCCCGGGATTGTCTTCACCCACCTCTTTGCTAAGCTGGTCAGCTGTTTCAATGTATTTTGAGCAGAATGTCAATGCTTCTGTAGCAATGTAGGCCTCTGCAATGGAACCCTCGGGTCTAGCTCTGTTCCTAACATAGCCCTTGAAAGTGCCTAGCCACCTTTCAATAGGGTACATCCAGCCATAGTGTACTGGACCTCTAAGTAGTGCCTCATCAGGTAGATGAACAGCCAAATGCAGCATCACATCAAAGAAGGCTAGAGGATATATCTTCTCAAGGTCGCATAGGATAGTTGGTATCTTGTCTCTAAGATGCTCCAAAGCATCTCTCCTGATATTTCTACTGCAAAGTTCCCTAAAGAATTGTCCCAACTCTACAACTGCTCTGTATAAGTCAGGGTGGCCCAATCCTCTAAGGATAACAGGTAAAACCCTTTGAAGTAGGACGTGGCAGTCATGAGTTTTCAACCCTTGTACCTTGTTTCCATCTGCACTGACTCTCCTTTCAGGGTTGGAAGAAAATCCATGTGGGAATCTCACACGTGACAGGACCTCACAGAATTCTTTTCTTTTACCTTGTCCAAGACGTACACAGCTGGTGCCATATCCCGTGGTTTACCTTCATCTTCCACCTACAAATCCTTTCTGATACCCAGGTGTGTCAAATCAATCCTAGATTTTAAGGTATCTTTCGTCTTGCCTTCAATATTAAGAAGTGTGCCGATAATGTTGTCACATATATTTTTCTCAATGTGCATCACATCAAGATTACGCCGCAGATCCAAATCTTTCCAATACTCCAAGTCCCACAAAGTGGACCTACGGGTAAACAATAATCTCTCTTCTGCCCTACCATGCTTCCTTTTCCCGCTACCATTACCAGGATGGTTTCCTGGTGTAAGATGCCTGACCTTCTCTAATTCCACTTGCAACTCATCGGTAGTGAGCCTCTTTGGCACATCACGGTTTTCATGCTTTGCATTGAACACATGTCTTGGGTATTTTGTAGGACGCGGTTTGTCCTTGGCAAGGAAACGGCGGTGTCCAATGTAACAAATCTTGCTAAGTATTGCGTATGACATCGTATTCCTGTCACAACGAACACATGCATTCTAACCATGTGTTGTTCACCCTGACATAGTGCCCAAAGCCGGATAATCATGGATGCACCAAATTATAACAACACGTAGAAAGAAATCAGCTGGTGGGCTGCTATATAGGTCTCGAGTGAGAACACCCCTCCATAGTTGTTGAAGTTCCTCCACAAGAGGCTCCATGAATAAATCAAAATCCTTTCCAGGACTTTTTGGACCTAGGATGAGCAAGGCCATCATGTAGTTTTATTCTTTGGTGCAGACATTTGGAGGCATGTTGTAAGGGATAACAAGCACTGGCCACATGCTATATGTGGCGCTCTCGTGGCCAAATGGGTTAAATCCATCTAAAGTTAAGCCAAGTCTAATGTTTCTCGGGTCAGCAGCAAACTTTTTGTGTTTCTGATTGAAGGTTTTCCACTCACTACCATGAGATGGATGGCTCATTACATTCTAATCTCTGTACTCCTGGTTCCTAGAATGCCACAGTACATCCTCTCTTGTTTCAGCATCATGAAACAACCTCTGCAATCTTGGTATAGCTGGAAAATGTCTCAGAACATTATGAGGAATCCTCTTCACAGCATCGCCATCTTTCCATCTTAATGATTTGCATTTCGGGCATTCACTTAAGTTGGCATAATCCTTCCGGAATGTAACACAGTTATTCTTACAAACATGGATCATATCATATCCAGTTCCAACTGCACGAAGGAAATTCTTCATTTTACTGTAGGTGTGTGGCAGCTCAGACGCTTGTGGGAAAGATTTGTGGAAAGCAGCCAACATCACATCAGATGATTTGTTGGTCATCCGCTCAGATGTCTTCACCTGAAGAAAGGTGACCATAGCTGAGAATACTGACAGCTTATTTCCTAGGATGACAGCCAAGTTGCATTGTTCCAACTTGCGGGCCCATCGTTTTTCTTCTGTGGGTGAAAGTTCACGAAATGCACGAGCATTTCGTAGCATTGCTTCAATGTTGGTCAAACTCACTGGCTCCGCCACCACCACCACCTCCTTCTCCTCTTCCACCTGAGCATTAGGCATATAAAGATGGTGATCTGCTGCTTCCACATAGTCAATAACATTGACGTTCACACCTTCACCATGATGAACCCACCTAGTATATGTGACCGACATCCCATACAAGTGTAGATGATTTTGCATAGTTGACTGGTGATGAGGACATCAATACACACCTTTGCCTCTATCAACTGGGGTCTTGTAACTGAATTCATACAACTACTACATAGGCAGAGCACATATGATTTTGGACCACCGTACTCAGCTCTGATAAAGTTCATGAAGTTTTCAACCCCCTCGACATATGCAGCGAAGAATCTTCGAGCAGAAGTTATCCAAGTCTTGTCCATATGTTAGGCATACAAATTAGTTCTTCTACTAGATATTATAGGAAAAACATATATGCTTCTTTATGAAGTCCAGAAAAAAATACCTAGGTCGATGTCTAAAGCTATGGCAAGATAATTGGACGAGCAGATCTAAGTGACGAAATAATGTAAAGCTAATTCAGCAAACTGATTTGAGTGCTAAATTATGGCAGGCTATTTCAGCAGTCAATGAAGCCGAGCACATAGCCATAAAACTATCGAAGGCCATCTCAGCAACAAAGATCGAGTATAAAACGGTGTAGAGCTATTTCACCTAACAGATTCGCTACTAGACCATGGCAATCTACGTCACAATAAATATACGGCAGGATATTTTAGCAACTAATCGGGCTTGGCATGCCATCTCAGCTAAGCAGATTGAGTGCAGAACAGGGCAAGGAAGCTTCTTAAGCGGAGCATATTGACTGTAAACTACTTCGGCAAACAGTGAGATTAGCAACGTCTATCAGCTAACATTCAACGCTACATCGACATGCATGGGGCCTCAGTCTAGAATGCGCATACCGTGGGAGAAGCTGACCGCCGTGCGTCTCCACATGAACATCGCCAGTGGTGGCGGCGCTGACCGTCGTGCATCTCCACAAGAACATCGCCAGCGGTGGTAGCGCGGCTAGAGGACGGCAGTCTACAAGAGCGTACTATGGAAGCGAGAGGATCGCCGTGTGTCCCCTCGACAAACCGCGGCACCGACGTATCGGCGCAGCGGGGAGGGCGGCTTTGGCG
>NC_041382.1:442317695-442351402 GCF_002162155.2 Triticum dicoccoides
AGTTGGCCGAAGGGCAGTTGAATTTGGGATTTGGGGGGGATTTTCACGCGGTGGGCGGGGGGAGTTTGGCGCATGGTCGGTTTCTCCAAGTGTAGTCCCACGTGTCAGTGAAGAGGCAAGCCGAAGCGTTCCGTTTGCGTGAGCCGTGTGCATAACCGAACGTGTGTGGGGTGCAATGCGACCACGACAGGGGTGCTGTGAGTGTACCACCTTTTTCTCTTTTTAAACTAGGTGCTTCGCCCCCTCAAAAAAAAATTGGTGCTTCACGCGATCCATCGATACTACTACTAGTAATCCGTTAATCCTGACTAAAATAGCATGGCCGGGTCTTTTCCCGCGCGATATGCTGGGAGGTTGTCTTAGTTGGGTTTTTTAGGACGACTAATGCTACACCTACGTAATACCAGTTACGTAATTAACATAATGTGAAACATGTGAGCTGTTGATTGTAGATTGGGGGAGGGAGGGGCCCACCACCATGAAAATCAGGGAGGAGAAAGAGAGGCAATTTACGTTAACCCTTTCGTAGGTTCCCGTAGATGTAGAAAGATGTGAAATGTGTGAATGTGTGGTGGGCGTACTATTGGAGTGCCTAAGATAAATTGTGTGTGTAGACCCTATGTGTTTATTTACTTCGCATGTTAGCTTTGTCTCGGTTCAAACCTTCTAAGTTTATACACACAAAAATGACTCATCATTCCATATATATCTACTCTTATATACTCTTATAAAAAGCAGAGTTCGTGATGATGGTGTGCCTGCCATCCTGCAATATAGGTCGTCCGATCTATATCTAACGGATAGGAAGGAAACTATGACAATTTAGTAATTTACCCGCACTCCTCTCCACATTTGCAGATAAGGCCTTAACTCGTTCATCCTTTTCTCCCACAAGATCTTGATGTTCCATGGAACGCACGGGCATCTTTCTAGTACTCCTACAATATACTATATTATTGTGAAAGTTCATATACACCGGCCGAGATTAATGCAAACATGACAGATTTTCTTTACATTTTAAAATTTTATAGGACATAAAAATAAAATAAACCCGAGCCTAAACCTATTCTATGGCGGCGACCGACATCCTCCATCTGTGATCTCCATGTACGGGGGAGGGGTTCAAGACCCATGAAGTGAAGGTGCGGCCTCCGGCGAGGAAGAGTAGAACACGGGAGATGGACCGGGCAGTTGGCACACCATGCCATGCCGCCTCCCATGCCCTACTCATCCTCGGAGGAGTCCCCAACCTCGGCGGTGCCAGACATTGGACGGCAGCAAGTAGGATGCGTGGCTGACAGTGTTCCTGTCATCGGCCGCTAGTGTGGCCACCGCTTGTGTGGTCACGTCTGCGTCTGGCTACGCCGCTATTGCATCGTGGGCGACGACTTGAGCGAGGGCGTCCACCTCGAGCTGCATCCCCGAAGAAAAGATCTCCGTAGAGCGTTCATGCTCGCGGTCATGGTGGATGTGGTGCCTGATAACCCACAAGTATAGGGGATCACAATAGTTTTCGAGGGTAGAGTATTCAATCCAAATTTATAGATTCAACACAAGGGGAGCCAAAGAATATTTGAAGGTATTGGCAGTTGAGTTGTTGATGGTAGCTGGAACTACGTCGGTATTTCCCTGGAGAGGGAGGGATGATGTAGCACAACGAAGGTAGGTATTTCCCTCAGTTATGAAACCAACGTATCGAACCAGTAGGAGAACCAAGCAACACAACGTAAGCAGTACCTGCACACAAATAACAACGCCTCGCAACCTGACGTGTTAAAGGGGTTGTCAATCCCTTTCGGGGCACGGCGCCTTAACATAGGCAAACAGACGTGAGGTACATTGTAGTTGATTGATAGATCAAATGCCAAATAAAATAAATAAGGATAAAACACAACAAGGTATTTTTGGATTTTTGGTTTAATATATCTGAATAAAAATGCAAAGGAAAAGTAGATCGCAAGGAAAATATATGAGAAAGAAGACCCGGGGGCCGTAGGTTTCACTAGTGGCTTCTCTCGAGAAAAATAGCAAATGGTGGGTAAACAAATTACTGTTGGGCAATTGATAGAACTTCAAATAATTATGATGATATCCAGGCAATGATCATTACATAGGCATCACGTCCAAGATTAGTAGACCGACTCCTGCCTGCATCTACTACTATTACTCCACACATCGACCGCTATCCAGGATGCATATTGTGTATTAAGTTCATGGAAAAAATGGAGTAATGCAATAAGAATGATGACATGATGTAGACAAGATCCGTTTATCTATATGGCGATATATATAGATCTCGTCTTTTTATCCTTAGTAGCAATGATGCATACGTGTCGGTTCCCTTTCTGTCACTGGGATCAAGCATCATAAGATCGAACCCACTACCAGGCACCTCTTCTAAATGCAAGATAAATAGATCAAGTTGGCCAAACGAAACCCAAATATCAGAGAATAAATACTAGGCTATAAGAGATCATGCATAAAAGAGATCAAAGAAACTCAAATTCTTTCATGGATATAAAAACATTTTGGGAGGTGTATCCATCCCACCAACGAAAATGACTTAGAGTTCCCAACACTTTCCAAGCTTAGATATATCATAGGCGGTTCCCAAACAAAAAATAAAGTTTATTTTTTTTCCACCATAACTTTCACTTTCCATGGCTAACCGTATCCACGGGTGCCCTCCATACCAACACTTTCCAAGGAATTTATCATTTTAAAACATAAAGTAAATTCATTTATTTTTGCATTTTGGGACTGGGCATCCCTAATACCTTTGCCTTAATCTTGTGCAATGACAAGTAAATAAACAGTCATCTTGATAATAACACATCTAGCATGGAAAATATTAGCCACCCCCCACCGCTCCGCGAGCGAAACAAACATACAAAAGAGAAGTTTATTTTGAAAATTAGAGATGGCACATGCAAATTTGCTTAGAACGGCAAAAGAATAGCGCATATAGGTAGATATAATGGACTCATGTGGCAAAATTGGTTTAAAGGATTTTGGATGCACAAGTAGAGGTCATACTTAGTGCAAAATGAAGGCTAGCAAAAAGATTGAGAAGTGACCAACCAAGAAACAAATAATCTCATAAGCAAGCATTAAGCATAATCAACACCGAATAATGCACCACAAGTAGGATATAATTTCATTGCATGATTATTGACTTGCATGCATGCATAGGGAATCACAAACCTTAACACCAATATTCTTTCTAGAGCACAATTACTCATCAACATAACTCACATATCACATCATCATATCTCAAAACTATTACTAAGAATCAAGTTTATCTTGTCCAATGATCTTCATGACAGTTTCTTTTCTTTTATCTTTCTTGGATATCTATCACTTTGGCACTAATTTTCATGTGTTGCTTTTCATAAGCTCGAACAAATATAAGTTAAGATCATGAGCATAATATTTCTTTCTCTCAAAATAGTTTAAGTGAAGCAAGAGAGAATTTCTTCAAAATTTTACTAACTCTCAAACAAATCTAAGTGAAGAAAGAGAGCATTTCTTCAAAAATAACAAAGCACACCGTGCTCAGAAAGATATAAGTGAAGAACTAGAGCAAGTCCTAGCTCATAAAAGATTTAAGTGAAGCATAGAGAGCAATTCTAACAAGTCATGATATAAGTTTGTCTCTCTCAAATAGGTGTGTCCAGCAAGGATTGATGACTTAAAACACAAAATAAAACAAGCAAAGACACATATCATACAAGACTCTCCAGGCAAAACACATATCATGTGACGAATAAAAATATAGTCTCGAGTAAAATACCGATAGTTGCTGGAAGAAAGCGGGGATGCCACTCGGGGGCATCCCCAAGCTTAGTTGGTTGCTCATTCTTGGATAATATCTTGGGATTCTGGGGCATCCCCAAGCTTAGACTCTTACAACCTTCCTTCATCCATCGTAAGATAACCCAAAACATGAAAACTTCAATCACACAAAACTCAACAAAAACCTTCATGAGATCCGTTAGTATAAGAATAATAAACCACTACTATAAGTGTTGTATCAAACCAGTTCATATTTTGTTTTTGTATTATATCTATTGTATTCCAACTTTTCTATGGCAAAAACTCATCAAAGAAAACCATAGAGCCATCAAAATAAGCACACAACACAAAGAAAACAGAATCTGTCAAAACAGAACAGTCTGTAGCAATCTGACTATTTTGAATACTTCTGTAACTCCAAAAATTATGCCAAATTAGGACGACCTGAGTAATTTGTATATTGATTTACTGCAATTGGAATGGGTATTTTTATCGCTCTCTGGAAAAAATGAAAATTAATTTCGTGAGCGTAAAAGTTTCTGTTTTTTCAGCAAGATCAAACAACTATTGCCCAAGAAGATCCTAAAGGCTTTACTTGGCACAAACACTAATTAAAACAAAAAAAACATAATAATAACAGTAGCATAATTGTGCTAACACTCAAGAACAGAAATGAAAAAGCAAAAATAAATTATATTCATTGGGTTGCCTCCCAACAAGCGCTATAATTTTACGCCCTTAGCTAGGCATAAAGCATGGATCTAAGTTTTGTCATCCTTCTTCTTCTTAATTTTCTTGGGGGTATTTTTCTCAAGAGGTTTTGTAAAAACAAGATAAAACATATTATCCATAGAAACTTTAGCATTCCTTAGTTGATTTTCATCATAACCCCTTTGATTTCCAGCAACAATCCAAGAATAGTGTTGATTAACATTATTAAAAACTTGTTGGATTATATCAAGAACGGGGACCACCTTTTTAAGATTCTCATCAAAGATCCTATTATCCCCAAGCAAATGCCTTAGTGCATAGTCACTATTGTAAAGAATTTTTTCTATCACGGGTTTCTCACGATTCATACCATAAAAATCAAACATTTCCCTAGCTTCCCGTATTATGTAGTCAAACTCGTTCATAAGAACAAGAGTGGCCAACTTTCTGGCTCTGGGATTCTTTATTTCGCCAGCACGGCCACCGCTTGTGCGGTCGCGTCTAGGCTCGGCTATGCCGCTATTTGGTCGCGAGTGACGACTTGAGCGAGGGAGGCAACCTCGAGCTTCATCCCCGGAGACAAGATCTCCATAGAGCGTTCGCGCTCGCGGTCATGGCGGATGTGGTGCCTGATAAACCACAAGTATAGGGGATCGCAACAGTTTTCGAGGGTAGAGTATTCAACCCAAATTTATAGATTCGACACAAGGGGAGCCAAAGAATATTTGAAGGTATTAGCAGTTGAGTTGTTGATGGTAGCTGGAACTACGTTGGTATTTCCCTGGAAAGGGAGAGATGATGTAGCACAGCGACGACAGGTATTTCCCTCAGTTACAAAACCAAGGTATCGAACTAGTAGGAGAACTAAGCAAGACAACGTAAGCAGCACCTGCACACAAATAACAACACCTCACAACCCGACGTGTTAAAGGGGTTGTCAATCCCTTCTGCGGTACGGCGGCTCAAGATAGGCAAACGGACGTGAGGTAAATTGTAGTAGATTGATAGATCGAACACCAAATAAAATAAATAAAGATAAAACGCAACAAGGTATTTTTGGATTTTTTTTGGTTTAATAGATCTGAATAAAAATGCAAAGGAAAAGTAGATCACAAGGCAAATATATGAGAAAGAAGACCCGGGGGCCGTAGGTTTCACTAGTGGCTTCTCTCGAGAAAAATAGCAAACGGTGGGTAATCAAATTACTGTTGGGAAATTGATAGAACTTCAAATAATTATGACGATATCCAGGCAATGATCATTGCATAGGCATCACGTCCAAGATTAGTAGACCGACTCCTGCCTGCATCTACTACTATTACTCGACACATCGACCGCTATCCAGCATGCATCTAGTGTATTAAGTTCATGGAAAAATGGAGTAATGCAATAAGAACGATGACATGATGTAGACAAGATCCGTTTATCTATATGGCGGTACATATAGATCTCGTCTTTTTATCCTTAGTAGCAACGATACATACGTGTTGGTTCCCTTTCTATCACTGGGATCAAGCACCATAAGATCGATCCCACTACCGGGCACCTCTTCCCATTGCAAGATAAATAGATCAAGTTGGCCAAACAAAACCCAAATATCGGAGAAGAAATATGAGGCTATAAGAGATCATGCATAAAAGAGATCAAATAAACTCAAATACTTTCATGGACATAAAAACATATGACTGATCATAAACTCGAAGTTCATCAGATCCCAACAAACACATCGCAAAAGAGTTACATCATATGGATATCCAAGAGACCATTGTGCTGAGAATTCAGCGAGAGAGAGGAAGCCATCTAGCTACTAACTACGGACCTGAAGGTCTACAAAGAACTACTCACGTATCTTCGGAGAGGCACCAATGGAGGTGGTGAACCCCATCCGAGATGGTGTCTAGATTGGATCTGGTGGTTCTGGACTCTGCGGCGGCTGGATGAATATTTCATCGATGCCTCTAGGGTTTCTGGAATATTGTGGTATTTATAGAGCAAAGAGGCGGTCCGGGAGGCACCCGAGGTGGGCACAACCCACCAGGGCACGCCTGGGCCTCTTGGCGTGCCCTGGTGGGTTGTGCCCCCCTCAGGGCACACCCCAGGTGCAACCAGGGCCCATTGCCTTCCTTCTGGCCCATAACAAAGCTCCGTAAAGTTTCGTGGTGTTTGGACTCCGTTTGATATTGATTTTCCACGATGTAAAAAACATGGAAAAACAGCAACTCGCACTTGGCACTATGTCAATAGGTTAGTACCAAAAATGATATAAAATGATTATAAAACATCCAAGATTGATAATAAAACAACATGGAACAATCAAAAATTATAGATACGTTGGACTCCAAATTTTTCCTCCCGAGGAATAACGGGGCTTGGCGGTGGGTCCATCTCGTGGATCACGATAATTCTTTCTCCCCGATTTTTTTCTCCAAAATAGGATTTTATAGCGTTGGAATCAAGGTCTGCGGGGCCACCAGGTGGGGACAAACCCACCTGGGCGCACCAGGAGAGGGGGCGTGCCCTGGTGGGTTGTGCCCACCCAGGTGCCCCTCTCTGGCAAGTCTTGGCTCCAGAAATTCTTATCATTGATATAAAAAATCCTCGCAAAGTTTCATTCCATTCCGAGAACTTTTATTTCTTCACAAAAACAACACCATGGTAGTTCTGCTGAAAACAACGTCAGTCCAGAGTTAGTTTCATTCAAGTCATGCAAATTAGAGTCCAAAACAAGAGGAAAAGCGTTAAGAAAAGTAGATACATTGGAGACGTATCAACTCCCCCAAGCTTAAACCTTTGCTTGTCCTCAAGCAATTCAGTTGATAAACTAAAAGTGAAAAAGAAAAACTTTTATGAACTCTTTTGCTCTTGTTTGCATAAATAAGCTTACACAACACCCAGGTGTTCAACCAACATTATAACTAACCATGTTGACAATAACTCTTAAAGAATATAATGACTCATATCAATGACATAATCAGCTAGCGAGCAATAATAAGATATCTCAAGCAGCAACACGTTGTCAAAACAACTATGATATAATATGACAATAGTGGAATCTCGCTAGCCCTTTCTGAGACCGCAAAACATAAATGTAGAGCACCTCCAAAGTTGAAGCAGTGACTAAACATTGTAATTCATGGTAGAAAAGATCCAGTCATGATGCACCCAACATTAGCTACACACAATGCATAAATCATGACAACTGTGCTCCACTCAGTTGTTGGCGCTTGTTTTAGAAGGTGATGACACAACATAAAAGTAAATAGATAGTCCCTTCGCAGAGGAAAGCAGTGATCTGCAGAGGTGCCAGAGCTCAATTTTTAGAACAGAGATAAATGATTATTTTGAGACATGCACCCTTCTCATTTACTTCACGACCATCAGTTATCAATATCTCCCATGCTAAACAGGCTAGTGGTGGTTCCCAAGCTATAAAAGTAAAGGTTTTGACTCCATTGGGAGTTTTTGTTTGATTATTTGAGCTATTAACTCTTTTTGTATTTTGTAGTTTGGGACTGGGCATCCCTATTACCGCCCTTTTCTCGTGCGATGGCGAGTGAATAAATAGTCGACCTGAGAATAACCCGCTTAGCATGGAAGATACCGACCACCTCCTGTCATTCCATGAACGATCCATGCACACAAAATGGATAACTTTTTTAGAAGTTTGTAGAGGTGGAACATGCAAATTTACTTAGGACAGCAGGGTAATACCGTATATAGGTAGGTATGGTGGACTCATATGGAATAACTTTGGGTTCAAGGTTTTTGATGTACAAGCAGAATCCCCACTTAGTACAGGCGAAGGCTAGCAATTTAGATTGAGAAGCGGCCAGCTAGAGAGCAACAACGATCATTATCATGCATTATGCATAAGTAACATTGGACACTAGCATGAGTAGGATATGGACACCATGAACATAAATATTATAGAGGCTATGTTGGTTTTGATTCAACTACATGCATGAACATGTACCAAGTCAAGCGACTTGAACATTCAGAGGAGGATACCATATCATCATACTACATCACAATCATTTTAACGCTATGTTGATATCCAAGATAAATCATTATCAACTCCCAGCTACTTATGCATCGCATGAGAAACTATAATCTCTAATTGTCATTGCAAACATGTTTAATCATAATGGGCTGAAGCATGGATACTAGGTTAAACATATTTACACAGACATGACAAGTTGAGTTCATACCAGTTTCTCTCTGCCACGACCAGTTCATCAAATATCGTCATTATTGCCTTTCACTTGCACGACCGAATGATATGGAAATAATAATAATAGTGCAAGAGTGTCATGGACTAAGCTGGAATCTGCAAACATTTTATTCAATAGGAGAAGACAAGGTAAAATGTGCTCTTTATTAGTTCAACAATTATTCAGATGAGAGCCACTCAACATTTTCATCATGGTCTTCTTGTAAGTGCATCTAGTGCCCCTTAGTGATTTTGGTGCATTGAAGACTTATAGGTTAAGGGACTGATGCATTTGCGAGTGTACACAGGCCTATAAGTCTATGAGGAATTTGATATTTACAGAGAAAGTCGATCCCTAAAAATGGAGTTCTTCGAGTGAAGACTTTGTATTTCTGAAGACTTTCTGAAGACTTTGAAAGTGAAGAAATTGGTGTAATCCTGAAGATTTGGTATTCATTCGAGGAACATGAAGCATGAATACTTTTGTTTTCGTAGTTTCATTTTCTCTTTCTTGAGTCATAGGGAACACCATACTGTTAAAGGGGGTCGAGGAAATACTAAGGAAAAATTTCCAAGTGATGCTCAACTCAAATCCTACACCTACCAATCCCTTTGAGTGAAGCCATTGGAAATCTCACACAGCTCAGTCAATTTCTTCAGTGACAGAGACGAAGTTCTTCTGGTCTCTGAGGAATTTGTTCTGATTGAGGAGTTAGGAATTCGCCGGTGCGGATTGCCTACACAGTGAGGAACATGATAGCCCTGAGGAATTTGATACTCAAAATTCCGACCGTTGCTGTGCTATGTGCCAGCTGTCCCAAAATATCTACCCACCTAACAGTCATATCATTGAAGGGCATTTATGTCTTATCATGTCGGGCTGCTCCCTAGGCTATAAATAGCCGCCCCCTACAACCACTAGCTAGTTGGCTGCTCCGAGAGAAACTAACACTTGTCATTTAAGAGCATCCCATCCTCCGAGTACTTTGAGTGAAAATCATCAAGTGAGGAAAACCCAAACCCAAACACCTACAAACCCAAAGTGATTGAGCATCACTGAAGAGATTGATCCTGCGTGGATTCGATGCTTGTTACCTTTGAAGACTGTGCATCTTCCAGACGTTTAGGTGTCATGGTCTAGAGCATCCAAGAGGAAATTGTGGATTGCCGAGTGACCGAGTCTGTGAAGGTTTGGAAGTCACCTGAAGACTTACCACGAGTGATTGGGCGAGGTCCGTGTGACCTTGTCTCAAGGGGAATACGATGAGGACTGAGTGTTCTGGACTGCGTGTTCAGAACTGGGTGTCCGGGACTGTGTGTCCTCAGGTTTAATTACCTAGCCGCCCTAACCAGACGTACGACTATCACAGCAGTTGGAACTAGTCTACCAAATCATTGTCTTCACCAAGCTACCAGGTTCCATTTCCTCAACCCTTTCATTTCCTCATTTCTATGTTGTGAGCTTGTTCATATCTGTTTGAAGACTTTGACTGAAGACTTTCTCAATTTCCTCAGTTCAATTTCTTTAGTCTGTTTGTCTTCATTCTGTTTATCCTGTGTTTACGCTTTCTGTACTCTATGCTTGTTTTCATTACATCATGAAGACCATGCACATGCTCTGTTACATTTACTTCTGAGTAGTTATTCTGCTGCAAGTAGTTCTTCACTCATAAATTTCCTCACCCTAAAATTCCTCAGTGAAGATTTCATAAAAATCGCCTATTCAGCCCCCCTCTAGTTGATATAACGCACTTTCAATTGGTATCAGAGCAAGGTACTCCCTTGTTCTGTGTGATTTTGGTTTAACCGCTTGGAGTTTTAGTTATGTCGACCGCAGGTATGATCAAGGTTTCTGCTGGGTGTCCTACCTTCGATGGGACGGACTACCCCTACTGGAAGAATAAGATGCACATGCATCTTGAGGCAATTGATAACGACCTCTGGTACGTTGTGGAGAATGGTGTTCCCTCTGTCACTCCCACCATCAACGCTGGTGATGTGAAGAGATTCAAGAACTCGACTCTCAAGCAAAGAATATCATATGTGGCCATCTAAGCAAAGGGCAGTATGGCAGAGTGAGTGCTTTGGAGACAGCTAAGCCTATCTGGGACAGGCTGTCCAATGTCAATGAGGGAGTCTCAACACAGCGTGACTCCCGAGTTGATGTTCTTCGAAATCTCTTCATCCGCTTCAAAAGACTCGACAATGAAAATGTTCAGCAGACCTTCGATCGCCTCACTGACATCTCAAATGAGCTTCAAGCACTTGGTGCCGCTGATATCACTGACCATGAGGTGGTGAAGAAATTGCTGAGATCGCTTGATTCCTCATTTGATACCTTGGCGTTGATGATACAAGAACATGGAGACTACAAGTCACTTGATCCCGCTGATATCCTCGAGAGACTAAACACTCATGAGTTCCAGCTTGCTAAGAAGAGAGATCTCTATGGACCAAGCTATGGTAGATCACGGGCTCTGAAGGCCAAGGCAGTGTCTGAATCTGATGGTGAAGATTCTGACAGCAGCCTTGATGACCCTGAAGAACTAAGCCAGGAGCTAGCTATGCTCGTTAGGAAGTTCCAAAAGTTCTCAAGACATGGTCGCTTTGGTAAATCCTCAAGAAGTGGTGACTTGAGAACAGATTCCTCATCCCATGATTACAAGAAGAGACTCTGCCACAAATGCAAGAATCCCGGACACTACATTCAAGACTGTCCTCAGTGGGAAAAGGGATCAAAAAAGAAGAAGTACAAGGATTACAGTTCTGATGATTCAAAGAAGAAGAAGAAATCTTCAAAGTCCTCGTCATCAAAAACTTCAAGGCCCTCATCTCACAAGAAGAGCAGCTCCAAGAAGGTTCGGGCGTTCATTGGCAAGGGAATGGACTCTGTGGCCGAATCTGAGGAAATGAGGAAGAGGAGGAATCTGAGGAGACAGACTCTGGTGTGGCGAGCCTAGCCCTCGCTACCGAGTTCGTCAGCAAGTCCATCTTCAACTCTGAAGAAAAGGACCTTCCCAACACTACTGATGACGGTGATGAGGACTACGCTCCCACCTATTGCTTCATGACAAAAGGCTCAAAGGTACTCAAATATCCCTCCTCTGAATCTAGTGAGGATGAATCTGATGAAACCTCAAACCCAGCTATTCTAAACTTGCTAAGATTGATGTGGAACTACAAAAGGCTCCTGAAAAGGTTCAAAACATGCTAGATAAAAGCGATGATATGTTGGGCGAGGAAATGGATCGCACTAAAATTTTGACTAAAAATCTTCAAAGACTTCATTCCAAGTTTGACAATCTTCAAGGTCATCATAACACTCTCCTATCTGATCATGAGAAGCTTTCTTATGAATTTCTTCAAAGAAAGCAAGATCTTGAGTAGTTAAGAGTGAGTTATGAAGATCTTCAGAAGGAGTGTGATTCATTACTTGCTCAACAAATCAGCACTACGGATGAATTTGTTCCTCCATGTCTGAAGTGCATTGAACGTGAAACTGCTAATTCTTCACCTGAATGCTCAAATACTTCCATTGCTGCAAATTCTTCAACTACCTCTGCTATCACTAATTCCTCATCTGAGGTAATTGCCAGTATCACTGATGATGCAAGGCTGGAGGAATTGTATATGACAGGCATGTACAAAAGCCTCAAAGGGCATCAGGCTCTTTGTGACGTGCTTAAAAAGCAGATCCTCAACAGGAACCCTAGGAAAGAGGGTATTGCCTTTGAAAGAAAACTCAATGCTGATGGGACCTACTGGAAACCTGAATAGTATCCCAAAACCTCATGGGTTGCTGCAAAGGGACCTTCAGTGGATCCATCTACTTTATCTGGCTTTACATGTGAATCCTCATATTCTTCTGATGAGTCATTTGACTCCAATTATAAACTATTCAAAACACAGAATGGTGAAGTATTTGCTAGATATGTTGGCACAAACTGCAGGAATGGTCCTCCTATGAAGAAAATCTGGGTTCCCAAAAGGTGCCTTTAAAATCTTCAGGTGAATGTCATCATGACACCACCTGTGAAGAATAGGAACCCCAGATCAAATTCTTCATATGGATCCAAGTCCTCATACGGACCAAACTTCTCACATGGATCAAATTCCTCAAAAGGATCAAAGTCCTCATATGAACATCATCGTGCTAACCCGTCTGTTTCACAGGGAAGATCTAAGGATTATGGATATGTGCATTATTCTTCAAATCATTATGTTCATAAGTCCTCGAAGAATTTCTCTACTTACTCTTATGCTTACCCTAACCCCTCTTATGTGAAACGAAGTGGATTGGCATCTATGCCACCTTTCTCTTATGGAGCCCGCAGAATAATGAACTCTTTGCCACCCCTTCAGATGTTGGTGGTGAAGAAAAAGAACTAATCTCTTATGCAGGATCAGGTCTCCAGACGAACTTAATCGTCTGAAGAATTTGCTGGAGACCTGAATGTGCTTGAAAGGACGCAAGCTAATCATGAAGAAATTAATTTTCATTTCTCACGTCCTCATACTGCTTTATCTGTTCTATTGCTTGATGAAATTGATCTAATGAAATTGATACCATATTCTTCACTGTGAAGTATATGAGTTCGTAAGTTGCACTAATTCATCTGTAGGATGATCAACCCAAAGCCACTGAGTGGGTCCTCGATAGTGGGTGTACAAATCACATGACTGGTGACAGGAGCTTATTGATGGACTCTGCTTTATCTCCATCACATCTGGAGGATATCACCTACGCTGACATAGGCAAAAGCAAGGTATTGAGTCTAGGTACGGTTGCAATCTCAGAGGATCGACACATGGACAAAGTCATGCTTGTCGAGTCCTTAGGGTTCAACCTCATGTCTGTATCAATGCTTTGTGATCTTGATATGGTTGTTGTCTTTGGCAAGTATCGTTGTGTTGTGATCATGGAAGCTGACAAAGTCTTCGAAGGCTCTAGGAGAGGAGATTTGTATACTGTTGATTTCTCTACAAGACCACAACCTGCTACATGTCTACTTGCAGAAGCTTCAGAAGGCTGGCTATGGCATCATCGACTTGGTCATGCTGGCATGAGGAATTTGCACACGCTCGCGAAGAAGAAGCATGCCATTGGCATTGAAAATGTCAAATTCCTCAAGGATCACTTATGCGGATCCTATGAAGCTGGAAAGGTGACCAAGGCCAAGCATCCAGCGAAGACTATTATGACTACTTCTCGACCATTTGAATTACTTCACATGGATCTCTTTGGCCCTACTCAGTATGCCATATTTACTAATGTTGCATCCTTATATGGCTTTGGTATTGTTGATGATTATTCTCGATATACATGGGTCCATATCATCACTTACAAAACTGAAGTGCAGGAAGTTTTCAAATGATTTTCATCGAGGGCTTCTACCAACTTTGGTGTGAAGATCAAGCACATCAGAAGTGACAATGGAACAGAGTTCAAGAACACTGGTCTTGATGACTATCTTGATGAACTTGGTATTACTCATGAGTTATCTGCTCCTTATACTCCTCAGCAAAATGGCATCATGGAGCGCAAGAACAGGACTCTTGTTGAGATGGCCTGCACTATGCTTGATGAGTACAAGACGCCTCCTCGCTTTTGGCCTGTGGCAATCGATACTGTATGCCACATCATCAACAGGGTATATCTTCACAAATTCTTCAAGAAGACCGCATATGAACTCCTTATTGACAAGAAACCCAATGTGAGTTATTTCAAAGTCTTCGGTGCTAAATGTTGGATTAGAGATCCTCATCACAGTTCTAATTTGCACCGAAAGCACACGAAGGTTTTATGCTCAGTTATGGTAAGGACTCGCACACCTACAGAGTATTCAACACCTGTCATCACAAGGTTGTTGAAACTATAGATTTGCGGATCGATGAAACTAATGGCTCGCAAAGAGAGCACCTACCTCCTGTGACAAATGAAATACCTCCTAAGGAATCTATTAAGTTCAAGGCTACTGAGGATGTCATTCCTACTGAAGAATCTGCTGAAGAAGTCATTCCAGAACATGAGGAACGTGCATTCCTCAATGGTAAGCTTGAGGAAGAAGTATATGTTGCTCAACCCCCAGGTTTTGAAGATCCAAAGCATCCCGACAAAGTCTTCAGACTCAATAAGGCCCTCTATGGCCTCAAGCAGGCCCCACGGGCGTGGTATGATACTTTGAAGGAATTCCTCATGAAGAAAGGCTTCAAACTCGGTTCACTTGACCCAACTCTTTTCACTAAGTCTTATGATGGTGAATTGTTTGTGTGCCAAATATATGTTGATGATATCATTTTCGGATGTACTGACCAACATTACAGTGATGAATTTGCCTATATGATGAGTGAAGAATATCAAATGTCTATGATGGGAGAACTGAAATTCTTCTTAGGTCTTCAGATTCGTCAATAGCGCAATGGCATATTCATATCTCAGGAGAAATACCTCAAGGACGTATTGAGGAAATTCGGCATGCAAGATTGCAAAGGAGTCAAAATCCCTATGCCCACAAATGGTCATCTATGCACTGATGAAAATGGTATTCACTTTGATCAAAAGGTATACCGCTCCATGCTTGGTTCTTTATTGTACTTATGTGCATCTAGGCCAGATATTATGCTTAGTGTTTGCATGTGTGCCCGATTTCAAGATACACCGAAGGAATCACACCATAAGGCTATGAAGCATATTCTTCGATATCTAGATCACACACCAACACTTGGATTGTGGTACCCCAAGGGCTCAGCTTTTGATCTCATTGGATTTTCAGACTCTGACTATGCTGGTGATCGTGTGGACCGCAAGTCAACGTCTGGCACATGCCATTTCCTCGTACGATCTTAGGTCTGTTGGTCCTCGAAGAAACAGAATTGCGTATCACTGTGTACTGCTGAAGCTGAGTACATTACTGCTGGTTCTTGCTGTGCTCAACTACTATGGATGAAGCAAACACTCCAGGACTACGGCATCAACACGAAGAATGTGCCACTCTACTATGACAATGTGAGTGCCATCAAGATTGCTCATAACCCAGTTCATCACTCGAAGACAAAGCACATTCAGAGTCGTCATCATTTTCTTCGCGATCATGTGTTGAAGGGCGACATCTCTATTGAGCATGTGAAGACTGAAGAACAGCTAGCCGATATCTTCACTAAGCCCTTGGATGAGAAGAGATTTAGCAAGTTGCGGTGTGAGCTAAATATCCTAGAATCTTCGAATGTTCTTTGAAAAGGACACTAATCCTAACACTTATGCAAAATTGATGACATAGATGTGCAACACTTGAAGAAACGTTTTTCTTCAATCAATGAAGAATAACACTCTAAGTGTGAAGAAACGAAGAATTTGATTCTCAGAACCCTACGACAATTGTACGCGGTGTCTGAAATCATAATTCTTATACGGTGGGTCACGCCACCACAAAATGTTGAAAATCTTCAATTGAGTTTTTCCTCAGTTCTTTGAAATTCCTCTGTTGTTTTTCAACTTGCATTGTCTTCACCATTTCCGTCATTTTTCTTCATTGGCTATATATATGTCTGCGAGTTTATGTCCTCTATAGCATTCACTTATTGCTATTTCTTCAAGTTGCTTGTTCTGCTAAGTGAATGTGATTGGACCCTTCCCCCTCTATGCTAAACTCAACCAGGTCTATTCACAAATTCTTCATGTGTGTTCTATTTGAATCTCGTTCAAAATCTTCGTTGTGTTCTTGTCAGCTGAAGAAATTGCGAACGGAACTTTAAAACCTATCTTATCTAAATTTTCGGCTTTGCCGCTCAAACCATTCCGCATTCTATGCGATGTTTATCTATTCACCCATGATCGCACACGATCGTCACCTCTCTATATGTGGGTGACACATGTCAAGCGAATGAGAAAGGTCAGGGGCACGTTCTTCCTATTTCCTCGGGCGAATGGTTTTTTCACTTCGGCTATAAATAGCCCTCTCCCTTCCTCACTTCACTTTTACTCCGCTCGATCTCACTCCCTCGCTCGAGCTTCCCAACCCTAGCGCCGCCGCTACCTCCATCGTCGCCGGTGAGGAAGAGCTTCACTGCCTTGACCTCGTCGCCACCGTACTCACGCCGGAAGCAGATTTCTTCACTCCGCTGCCGCCATAGTTGTCTTCCTCAGCCAAGTTAGGGCGTGGAAGATCTGAACCGACGAGCTTCAAATCTACACTTCCTAGTTCGTCGTGTTCTTCGTCAAGGGTAATTAAAAGTTACTTTTACTGCCCTTGTTGATTCTGATGTTTTCTTCAAATATTCAAAAGGTGTTTATTTCTCAACTCTTCACACACTAAACACCTCACATATCATCTGTTATTGATATGTTTCTCTAAGCAACATTTTTCTTCAAGATTCCTCAATTGTGTGGATTTTCAAATCTGTACAACTCTGGAACCTAAGTCAAAGAATGCTTAGTGAAATTTTTCAAGACTCATCTGGTCAATTTCCTCAAACTTGTTCTTTTTGCAAAAACTTCTGAGAACGCATATGACCTCTCCGAATTCTTCGCACCTATACTCTGTTCACAGGTACTCATGTCCGCTGCTGAATCATTAGGTTCTCATCAACTTAACTCATTTGCAGCGTTCCTCGAACAAAAATTGCATACCTCTTCAGAGAACTCAATTGTTAAAAACCCTCAGTTGAAGAAAATGGCAGATGGCAAGAAACCTCAAAAGGGAGGAAAGAGGCTGGAAGTCAACACTGCATTTGAAATCCCTGAGGACATATACAAGGATTATTGCACTCCTGATGAGGCCACTCATGGAAAGGAAACCAAGAATGAGCGCAAAGTGCGCATCCAAAGAATAGAGAGGAGATGGGCACGGGAATGGAGGGAATACAGATATGTCACTCCCAAGTATATGAAGAAATTCACTCTTCATCCTCCTTTCCCAAGACCTCCGTTGGCACCTGGCCAAGAAGCTGATCCCACCAGCCTCAAGCATGGTGAGGATTATCCTAATGAATGGGCCAAGCGCCAAGCCAAGCTTGCCAGAGTTGCTAAGGAAGTAGTGAGGAAATTCAATGAAGACTCTGGTGCTGCTGCTGCCACTGCTGAGGCCTCTGCAAGTAAGCCCAAGAAGGCTATGCCAAAGAAGCCGGCTCATAAGCCAAGTGCTTCTACTCAAATGCCCTCTCGTCCAAGTTCCTCAGCTATGCCCTCACGGTCAGTTTCTTCAAAGCCCTCATGGAAAATTCCTCAACCCTCACCTGCTCCTCCAAAGTCCCTAGCTGCTCCGACCAAATCCTCAGCACATGTGCATCTCGCCACGTGCCAAAGGATAGCAGGCATCTCTATTGCCTCAGGAGCATCTGCTAGTTCCTCAGCACCACTGCATTCTTCAACTGGTCCCACTCTATTGAAGACCAAGGCAACTGCTGGACGAGGCTCTCGACCAAGTCCTTAAAAGAAGCAGGTCACTTTTCAAGTACCGTCTGATGAAGACAAAGCTGATGATGAAGAACTTGCTGAAATCATTAGGGACAGACAAGTCAGGGCCGCTAGAGCCAAAGGCACAAGTGTGCCTCTGCTTTTGGATCCAAAGTTGATCCTTGATTACATTGATCTCTGGCACAAGGACTCCAACACTCCCATGCCTGATTTCAAGTTGACTCCTGGCAAAAGTCATATGTTGACTCACTTCATTCAAGAAGAGGAATGGAAATTTGAAAAGGCCAGGCAAATCAAGAAAGCGCAGTACAAAAAGGAGCGCTTCCTAAAGAAAAATGTTGTCTCTATGACAACTGAAGAACTCGTCAATATGCAGTCTAAGATCAAGAAACTCCATGATGAATTTGACGCATATCATGCTGATTGGCTAGGAGCCAAGGTTCGTTTTGTGAGACTCGCTGACAACTTCACCTCTACTGTTGCTACCCAATCGCAACAAGAAATTCCTCAGGCTGCTGCATCTGCTCAGCCTACTGAAGAAAATGCCAGCACCGCTGATGACTCTCAGGCTGCTGAAGAAAATACTAATTCCAGGGTTGATGACTGCATTCCAGCTGCTGAAGAAATTGCCAGGGCAACCTCTAGTGTTGTGCCTGGAGAAAATGAAGAAGTCAGGGCAACTGCATCAGTTGTGCCTGAAGAAATTCAACCAAATTTCTCTGCTCCTCCTACGCCTACACCAACTCCGATCCTTCCATCTGCATCAGATGCGAAGAAGACCAAGGCTGCAGAGCATGCAGCTGTGAAGAAAAGGAACGCATCAACTGCATCAGATTCTTCAGCTCCAAAGAAAATGAAGCCACTGACAAGTTCCTATGACAATACAATTGATGTTGTTCCTGTCTCATCCATGCCATCAAAGGACCTTATTCCTTTTGATGAAGAATACGTGTCCCAAGCGGATCAGATGATGACATTCCTTCTCCTGCTTCGTCAGAGAAGTTGGATGAAGAAATTGAAGTGGATGAAATCCCTTCAACCCCACTTATCTCATCGCCCATGCCTCAGTTCACTGCTGAAGAGGCCGGTGTTGAAGAAATGGATAAAGAAGAAGATGTGGACATTAGGAGCACTACACCAGTGATGAATGATGACTTTTGGGGAAGTCAAACCCTAATTCTCCTTTGTTCACACCGCTTCAACAAATTCCTCAGTCCCCTGTAGCTACTGAAGTACAAATGGGATCTGATGAACCACATGCAACCCCATTTGTTCATGAAGAAATTCCAGCCACTAGTGCTGAAGAATTGAAGTCCCAGGCTGCCACTGAAGAAGGACCTGAAAATCCTTAGCCTGCGGAACCTGAGATCGAGATCCCTGAGGTTGTGATGCAATTGACTGACACTCCTCACCCCAAGCCAAAGGATCCCTTCTCGAAGAAGCAAAAAATAAAGGCTGATGACTTCTTTGGTGAGCATGTATTCTTCACTGACTACAATCCTTATGACTCTGCTCGTCTAAGGAGGAAGCGTTTCTCGACTGCAAGCCAGGCCAACTTCTATTCTTCACTGCTTTTCACCAAGGACAAAATCTTCTACCATGAGCATATTCCTCACGTGGACATGGAATCGTTGCCTTGTTTCTCTCCTGTCCTCGGTGTGCTTCATGATGCAGGCCTCCTCAACGTTTGCTCTGACATTGTTGATTGGAATGAAGAGCTTATTCTTCAGTTCTATGCTACACTGCATATCACAAGTGATCCTGAAGATATCAACACCTGGGTCTTGGACTGTATGACCAATAACACTCACTATAAGGCATCGGTCTCTGAATTACTTCACGCCCTGCCCATCAGTCCACCCAGTGAAGGAGCTCGTTGCCTGTACCAAGAACCTGAACTCACTGCTCATTAGATGCAAGTTCTAATGAAGCCTCTGAAGCCCGATCAAGCCCCAAGGACCAAATTCCTTGTGAAGGACTCACTCTATGTGCCCAGAACAGTCTATCACATTTTGACGAGGACAATGAGTCCTATCAAAGGCCATGACTCATTTGATGAGGAAATTGTTGGCATCATGAAGAATCTGCTATTCAAGATCATTCATAGCATTCTTGTCAATTACTATGATTTCTTCATGAGGACTCTGGCAAATGTTGCACTCTCTCCGTTTGAGTTGAAGCCTTATGCTCCTTGGATTATGCGATTCCTCAGAACAAGGTCTTCACTCAACTACAAGGCTGATTTTCAGAATCACCTCAGCTACCTGCACCCGATTGAAGTCCTCAAGTAGACCTTTACCTCAACTGATGAAAAACGGAAGGCACCTGTTGTCATTGATGAAGGCATTCGTCCATTGGATGGTCAGTTTCGCAAAGCTGCATCTTATTCCACCAATGATGACTCTGCCACTCATGACTCTGCTGCAAATGCACCCAAGTCTACTCCTCAAGCCACAGCTCCAAGAGTGATGACTGACCGTGAGCTGCTTCTTAGTCTTCACCAGAAGGTGGATCGCAACCATAAATGGGTTAGGCGTCAGTTTGGTTCAATTCTTCACAACATGACTGCTACACATAATGCAGTGAAGAAAAACCATTACTACCTCCATGAAGTTTTCGGTCGCACCTGGGCTGTCTTATCACATCTGTATGGCGAGGAAGATCTGAAGAAAATGGGTCTCAAGGAGAACTTTAACTGGTCTGCACCTCCTCCGAAGAAATTCAAGAAGGTCAAAGTTCCTACCTTGGTGGCCAACTCCTATTCTTCATCCCGCGACAGCGACGAGTATGAAGACTTGGACGACACTGCGGCAAGCCCTACAACAACAAACGACCCCAACAATGCTGGCGCTCCTCCATCAACTTGATATTCTTCAGGGGCATTAGTCCTCATTTTCGATCATTTTGGTCATTCGATGACAAAGGGGGAGGAATTTGAGTTAGTCTTCAAGCTGGTCTACTTATATGGGCGTTTTTTCTAAGTTATAACTCTCGTTCTTTTGAAGACTTTGCTGGATCAAGTTGCAAACTTAAACTCTATGGTGGTCTGATACTTTTGCTGAGTTTTTCTGCATGCTTATTCCTCATTAATGTTAACGCACGCATGCTGAATTACATCAGTTGCCATATTTCATCATGCATTTCAAACTCTTCATATTATATGTTAAATGCGTGTATGAATTACAAGATATAGGGGGAGATCTCCATGACTCTACTCTTCAAGTGTGCATTGCTTCAAAAGCAAATTCCTCACTATGCACATCTTCAGGGGGAGTTCTTCTATATCTTGCAATCAAAATCCTCAACCTCAGTATTTACACTTCATATGTTTATCCCCGTTGAAAACTTAACCTATATTGTCATCAATCACCAAAAAGGGGGGAGATTGTAAGTGCAGTGCATCTAGTGCCCCTTAGTGATTTTGGTGCATTGAAGACTTATAGGTTAAGGGACTGATGCATTTGCGAGTGTACACAGGCCTATAAGTCTATGAGGAATTTGATATTTACAGAGAAAGTCGACCCCTAAAAATGGAGTTCTTCGACTGAAGACTTTGTATTTCTGAAGACTTTGAAAGTGAAGAAATTGGTGTAATCCTGAAGACTTGGTATTCATTCGAGGAACATGAAGCATGAATACTTTGGTTTTCGTAGTTTCATTTTCTCTTTCTTGAGTCATAGGAAACACCATACTGTTAAAGGGGGTCGAGGAAATACTAAGGAAAAATTTCCAAGTGATGCTCAACTCAAATCCTACACCTACCAATCCCTTCGTGTGAAGCCATTGGAAATCTCATACAGCTCAGTCAATTTCTTCAGTGACAGAGACGAAGTTCTTCTGGTCTCTGAGGAATTTGTTCTGACTGAGGAGTTAGGAATTCACCAGTGTCGATTGCCTACACAGTGAGGAACATGATAGCCCTGAGGAATTTGATACTCAAAATTCTGACCATTGTTGTGCTATGTGCCAGCTGTCCCAAAATATCTACCCACCGAACAGTCATATCATTGAAGGGCATTTATGTCTTATCATGTCGGGCTGCTCCCTAGGCTATAAATAGCCGCCCCCTACAACCACTAGCTGGTTGGCTGCTCCGAGAGAAACTGACACTTGTCATTTAAGAGCATCCCATCCACCGGGTACTTTGAGTGAAAATCATCAAGTGAGGAAAACCCAAACCCAAACACCTACAAACCCAAAGTGATTGAGCATCACTGAAGAGATTGATCCTGCGTGGATCCGACGCTTGTTACCTTTGAAGACCGTGCATCTTCCAGACGGTTAGGCGTCATGGTCTAGAGCATCCAAGAGGAAATTGTGGATCACCGAGTGAACGAGTCTGTGAAGGTTTGGAAGTCACCTGAAGACTTACCACGAGTGATTGGGCAAGGTCTGTGTGACCTTAGCTCAAGGGGAATACGGTGAGGACTGAGTGTACTGGGCTGCGTGTTCAGAACTAGGTGTCCGGGACTGTGTGTCCTCAGGTTTAAATACCTAGCCACCCTAACCAGACGTACAACTGTCACATCAGTTGGAACTAGTCTACCAAATCATTGTCTTCACCAAGCTACCGGGTTCCATTTCCTCAACCCTTTCATTTCCTCATTTCTATGTTGTGAGCTTGTTCATATCTGTTTGAAGACTTTGACTGAAGACTTTCTCAATTTCCTCAGTTCAATTTCTTTAGTTTGTTTGTCTTCATTCTGTTTATCCTGTGTTTACGCTTTCTGTACTCTGTGCTTGTTTTCATTTCATCATGAAGACAATGCTCATGCTCTGTTATGTTTACTTCTGAGTCCTTATTCCACTGCAAGTAGTTCTTCACTCAGGAATTTCCTCAACCTGAAATTCCTCAGTGAAGATTTCATAAAAATCGCCTATTCACCCCCCCCCCCTCTAGTCTATATAACACACTTTCACTTCTCCTGGGTACAACTCGAATAAAAGGAAAAGAAGTTCAGAGAAACACACTGAAATATTTTTGGAGTTTTTGGTTTTCTTTAACAACCAAATAAGGGAAAAGCAAAAACGAGGAAAACTATTTACACGAGAAATATCCTAACAAGCAAAAGAAGAACAAGGAAATCTTTTTGGGTTTTCTCTTTTTAATACTACAGCTAAGCATGCATAGAAAGTAAACTAGCTACAAATATTTTTTGGTTTTTATAAAGTTTTTCAAACACACAAGAAGAAAGCAAGAAAATAAATCTAAGCATGGATGATACAATGAAAAAGTGTGGACATCGACAAATGGAATAAGTGGTCATGAATGTAAAGTCCGTGGAAACACGTACTCCCCCAAGCTTAGGCTTTTGGCCTAACTTGGTAATCAATCAGTAGCCTGGAGGGTAGTAGTCGGTGTGGTACCTCATGGAGGCTCTTGGTGCAGATGCCTCGGGCCGCCATGTTGCCTCTACTGCTGCATTGTGATCTCGAGCCTCACTCTCAAGAACAAAATATCTTCCCTTGCTGTGATAATCAAAAAGAGCAGGCGCAGGCAAATATGTTTGCATAAGAGATGTTTGGTTAAACAAAAGACTATAAGTGAAGTTATCAGCCTTTCCCTTGAGAATATCATGGTCTTTCAAGGTGTTAAAATCTAAATGATGCATGGGTAGAATAGGATCAAAGGGCAGAGGTGAAGCACCCAGCCATTGTGCTAAACGCGTGGCATAAATTCCACCATAGAAGCAGCCACTGTTAGCGTTGTGTTGAAGTCTGCATGCAACAATGGCTGCAAGATTATAATCCCTTTCACCAGTGAGAGCAGTACGTATGAGGCTCAAGTCTGGAGCACAAAGCGTGCCACAGTCTTGCTTGCCTACTATGCATTTCCCGTTAAATAACGCAAAGTACTGAATTGCAGGAAAATGAGTGCACTTTATTCTACCTTGAGTAACGCCCCTCCTTTCACCATAACAAAGGCTTGTCAAGAATGTTTCGAACTCAGCCTTTGGTGGTTCGTGCTACCTCTTGAGCACTGCGTTGGATTTCCTTGAAGAGGAAATGATGATGCAGCAAAGTAGTGTAAGTATTTCCCTCAGTTTTTGAGAACCAAGGTATCAATCCAGTAGGAGGCTACGCACGAGTCCCTCGTACCTGCACAAAGAAAATAACTCCTCGCAACCAATGCGATAAGGGGTTGTCAATCCCTTCACGGTCACTTACGAGAGTGAGATCTGATAGATATGATAAGATAATATTTTTGGTATTTTTATGATAAAGATGCAAAGTAAAATAAAGGCAAAGTAAATAGCAAAGGAAATAACTAAGTAGTAGGAGATTAATATGATGAAGATAGACCCGGGGGCCATAGGTTTCACTAGTGGCTTCTCTCGAGAGCATAAGTATTCTATGGTGGGTGAACAAATTACTATTGAGCAATTGATAGAATTGAGCATAGTTATGAGAATATCTAGGTATGATCATGTATATAGGCATCACATTCGAGACAAGTAGACCGATTCCTGCCTGCATCTACTACTATTACTCGACTCATCAACCGCTATCCAACATGCATCTAGAGTATTAAGTTCATGAAAACAGATTAACGCCTTAAGCAAGATGACATGATGTAGAGGGATAAATTCATGCAATATGATAAAAAAAACATCTTGTTATCCTCGATGGCAACAATACAATACGTGCCTTGCTGCCCTACTGTCACTGGGAAAGGACACCGCAAGATTGAACCCAAAGCTAAGCACTTCTCCCATTGCAAGAAAGATCAATCTAGTAGGCCAAACCAAACTGATAATTCGAAGAGACTTGCAAAGATAACCAATCATACATAAAAGAATTCAGAGAAGATTCAAATATTGTTCATAGATAATCCTGATCATAAACCCACAATTCATTGGTCTCAACAAACACACCGCAAAAAGAAGATTACATCGAATAGATCTCCACAAGAGAGGGGGAGAACATTGTATTGAGATCCAAAAAGAGAGAAGAAGCCATCAAGCTAATAACTATGGACCCGAAGGTCTGAGGTAAACTACTCACACTTCATCGGACAGGCTATGATGTTGATGTAGAAGCCCTCCGTGATGGATGCCCCCTCCGGCGGAGCTCTGGAACAGGCCCCAAGATGGGATCTCGTGGATACAGAAAGTTACGGTGGTGGAATTAGGGTTTTTGCTCCGTTTCTGATCGTTTGGGGGTATGTAGGTATATATAGGAGGAAGGAGTACGTCGGTGGAGCAACAGGGGGCCCACGAGGGTGGAGGGCGCCCCGGGGGGGAGGGGTAGGCGCGCCCCCTACCTCGTGGCTTCCTCCTTTATTTCTTGACGTAGGGTCCAAGTCTCCTGGATCATGTTCGTTCTGAAAATCACGTTCCCGAAGGTTTCATTCCGTTTGGACTCCATTTGATATTCCTTTTCTGTGAAACTCTGAAATAGGCAAAAAAACAGCAATTCTAGGATGGGCCTCCGGTTAATAGGTTAGTCCCAAAAATAATATAAAAGTGGATAATAAAGCCCAACAATGTCCAAAACAATAGATAATATAACATGGAGCAATCAAAAATTATAGATACGTTGGAGACGTATCAAGCATCCCCAAGCTTAATTCCTGCTCGTCCTCGAGTAGGTAAATGATAAAAAAGATAATTTTGATGCGGAGTGCTACTTGGCATAATTTTAATGTAATTCTTCTTAATTGTGGTATGAATATTCAGATCCAAAAGATTCAAGATAAAAGTTCATATTGACATAAAAATAATAATAATTCAAGCATACTAACTAAGCAATTATGTCTTGTCAAAATAACATGGCCAAAGAAAGTTCATCCCTACAAAATCATATAGTTTAGTCATGCTCCATTTTCGTCACACAAGAATGCTCTCATCATGCACAACCCCGATGACAAGCCAAGAAATTGTTTCATACTTTAGTAATCTCAAACCTATAAACTTTCACGCAATATATGAGCGCGAGCCATGGACATAGCACTATGGGTGGAATAAAATATGATGATGGGGGTTATGTGGAGAAGACAAAAAAGGAGAAAGTCTCACATCAACGAGGCTAATCAATGGGCTATGGAGATGCCCATCGATTGATGTTAATGCAAGGAGTAGGGATTGCCATGCAACGGATGCACCAGAGCTATAAATGTATGAAAGCTCAACAAAAGGAACTAAGTGGGTGTGCATCCAACTTGCTTGCTCACGAAGACCTAGGGCACTTGAGGAGGCCCATTGTTGGAATATACAAGCCAAGTTCTATAATGAAAAATTCCCACTAGTATATGAAAGTGACAAAACAAAAGACTCTCTATCATGAAGATTAAGGTGCTACTTTGAAGCACAAGTGTGGCAAAGGATAGTAGCATTGTCCCTTCTCTCTTTTTCTCTCCCTTTTTTGGGCCTTCTCTTTTTTTGGCCTTTCTCTCCCCCTTTTTTTAATTCCTCACTTGGGACAATGCTCTAGAAAATGATGATCATCACACTTCTATTTATTTACATCTCAATGATTACAACTCGATGCTAGAACAAAAGATGACTCTATATGAATGCCTCCGGTGGTGTACCGGGATATGCAATGAACCAAGAGTGACATGTATGAAAGAATTATGAACGGTAGCTTTGCCACAAATACTATGTCAACTACATGATCATGCTAAGCAATATGACAATGATGAATGTGTCATGATAAACGGAATGGTGTAAAGTTACATGGCAATATATCTCGGAATGGCTATGGAAATGCCATAATAGGTAGGTATGGTGGCTGTTTTGAGGAAGATATAAGGAGGTTTATGTGTGAAAGAGCGTATCATATCACGGGGTTTGGATGCACCGGTGAAGTTTGCACCAACTCTCAATGTGAGAAAGGGCAATGCACGGTACCGAAGAGGCTAGCAATGATGGAAGGGTGAGAGTGCGTATAATTCATGGACTCAACATTAGTCATAAAGAACTCACATACTTATTGCAAAAATCTACAAGTCATCAAAAACCAAGCACTATGCGCATGCTCCTAGGGTGATAGATTGGTAGGAAAAGACCATCGCTCGTCCCCGACCGCCACTTATAAGGAGGACAATCAAAGAACACCTCATGTTTCAAATTTGTTACATAACGTTTACCATACGTGCATGCTACGGGACTTGCAAACTTCAACACAAGTATTTCTCAAATTCACAACTGCTCAACTAGCACGACTTTGATATTATTACCTCCATATCTCAAAACAATCATCAAGCATCAAACTTCTCTTAGTATTCAAAACACTCATAAGAAATTTTTAACTAATCTTGAATACCTAGCATATTTAGGATTATTTAAGCAGATTTACCATGCTATTTAAGACTCTCAAAATAATCTAAGTGAAGCATCACTACAAAAACATACACTTCTGTGATGATATGTGTTTGTCACAGTAGGTCGCTTTTTTTGTCATGCATGTACATCCATGACAAATTTATGACAGAATCAAGATAGTCATACATGTGCTGTCGTAGAAGTGTTCCATGACATTACCAAAATTATCATCACGGAAGTGTCCACTTCCATGATGATAAATCGCGCGTCACAGAAGTGCTTTCGTCAAGGGTGACCGACACATGGGATCCACCGTAACAGAACGCCGTTAAGCCATCGGGTCGGGTTTTGGATCCGATAACCCGTTAACAGCCCCGACCAATGGGGAATTTTCACGTGTAAAATCATCATTGGCTGGAGGAAACACGTGCCGGCTCATCGTTGGGACAGATGTCAACCACTCATTGGACGGAAGGCGCCTATGATACGTCGACACGTGGCATGGCCCAACAGAGGCCCATTCTTGTGAAAAGGCCGGCCCGTTTGACTTGGTCAAAAGCTGGTGGGTCGGCCCATGGAAAGCCTGTTAACGACCTGTTCGAATTTAGCCCATTTATAGCCCGCTAACCCAAGGCCTATTACGCCCTATTCGAATTAGGCCCAGTAGCGTCATCTGGGCCATCCAATATGATTCCAGCCCATTTTCACTTCTGGCCCATGTATGGCCCATGACGTCTTTCGGCCCATATGAGGCCCTGTGTAACTCTTGGCCTACTAACGGCCCGTGGTGAACTGGCCCGTAATGAACAGTGTATCACTTTACACCCATTAACGACCCGTGGTGAAACTGGCCCGTAATGAACGGTGTATCACTTTATACCCATTAACGGCCCGTTATTCTGTTGGGCCATTTCCAGCCCATGTTATCTTTCGGCCTTCTCCGCGCCCATTTATTCTTGGGCTCATTTCCAGCATTCGTTTACTTACGGCCCGTTGCTGTCATTTTCTGCTTGTGGGCCAAATTCAGCCCGTGGTTACAGTCGGCCCATTTGTGGTCCGTTAATACGTTGGGCCGATTTCATAGCGTCATCAAATACGGCCTATTAACGATGGCCCATTATGGTCGGCCCATGAATGGACGATTCCAACTCTAGCCCGTTTACGGCCATAATGCAATCTGTTTGGCCCATGTTTGGCCAACCGATTATACGGCCCGTATAAGGCCCATTGATAATACGGCCCGCAGAAGGCCCATTGTTTCTATGGCCCGTAGAAGGCCCATTATTTCTACGGCCCGTAGAAGGCCCACTATTTCTACGGCCAGTAGGAGGCCCAGTGTCACTACAGTAAATATTAGCCCATGGTTATTGTGGCCTAGTTTTAAAAAATAGGTTATTGCAGCCACTAGCTAACCGTGGAAAAATAACTGCAATGACTACAAGCAAACAAATAAACAAGACAACAAGGAAATAAAGAAGCAAGCAACTAACGCTAGGCTATCACGGCTATAACACATAATACATCCACTAGGCATCAAAGCTCGCGACCAGTGCAAATATAGGGAACAAAGCAGCATATCATATACACTGGTTGTCAAAGTTGGCGACCAGCGCAAATAAACGCCGCAGCAAAACAAATCCAGAACTGAAACCACTTCAGAAGATCTCAAGAAACAATATCCTGGGTACCCATAATGCTGGCAAGATGCTTAGCAAGCTTATTAACTTTCTCTTGTTTGGCGCTTAAATCCTCCAGCGCTTGCTGTTGCACCAGAAAATATGCATCTGAATTCTGTAGGTACTTCCTCAGTCCTTCAGCTTCCTGTCGCAGCACATCCGATCGATGTCTTTGAACTTGAAGTTGAGACTCAACAAGACGAACTGATTCAGGCAGCGAGTTCGAAGAGCTTGTGCCAGCAGTAGTGGCCAGTAACTCGAACACTACATCAAGACAGGACTTTTGGGTTCCCTCACTGTCGTCAAGATAGTTTTTATCAGCTTTCTTGGAGACCAACAGGGATGTCTCACTATCTTGAACCTTATCTGCACTACTTCCTTTACCATTGGATAACGTGGTACTCTTCTCCAATATTTTGTCCGCATTCTAAAAGAGAAACAAGCAGACACATCACATGTTTACCATGTTGTATATGAAACTCATTTTCATAAATCAGTTCAGTAGTAAAGTGGACAGGATAACATCATGAAACAAACATATATCTATGTACCATGGTCACTTTATGGTCTATATCATTCTAGTTTTTGTTGCCAAATCAAGATAGAGACATAGTTCAAATAATATTTGTTCAAGACAAAGCAGAATAGGCAGAATATAAGTGTGGGTAACTATAGAGCAATAACAACACTTGTAATGTGCATGACATGAGAACATAACTGTTTATTCAATTGAAACTGAAATCAACATAGAGCAGGTTACAACAGCAAACCAGTTAAAGAAACAGGTTTAAAACATACCTGTTGCGCCATTGGAGTTTCAATTCCATCCTTCAAATTTGAAAATAGTTGGTATGAGTAAATACAGTCATGCAAGAGCAAAGGAGTATGAACCATAGCTACAGAACCTGACCTGAGAACAAATCTTCTTCTCCTTTAAGCGTTGAGTTGGGATTCGGAGTGGTGGTCCTCGTGCTTTGGGCACTGCAGTTCCCTTACTAACTGCTCATGTTTGGGTGCTCTGTGGTGGAGACGGTGCTGTGTCAACTGGAACTGGGTTACTATCTGCCGGGGTTGGGGTTAGAAGGGGTGTAGCTGGTTCTCTGTCCAACTGGGTAGGGGTACAATCTGCGAGAGTTTGGGTTATGTGTGGTGGATCCAGTCCTTGGGCAAGTACAACTGTGGTTCTATCTGCATCAACTGGTAGCACTATCTTTTCTGAAGACCGTGTTGTTACTCCCTTAGATACTTCCATCACGCTCTCCAATTCAAATGGCTGATAAACAAGAAAAGTAATTGAAAGTATAGACATTGTATGATAGACAGGTGCAATGGATAGTGGGTAATGAAGGAGGGCATGAAATAATTCATATTTATGTTGTCTAACCAAACAGGATAGCATGACACAATTTCACATATATGATGGCTAACTAAATAGGATAGCATGACACAATTTCACATTATGATGGCTAACTAAAAAAGATGGAAAGACATAGTTCAAAATATGAGACTATGTAAACATGATGACATGACATAACTATATAATGTGTTTATTAAATAGGTTGGCATGCCATAGTTCACATACATTCACGGATAGAATGCCATAATTCAAAACATGATGACTGTAAACACTAAACAGGATGAGATGATATAACTATATGATGTCTTTATTAAATGGGTTGCCATGCCATAATTCATATAGATGATGTGTATGTACTATGTAAACATGATGGCATGATATAATTCAAATATATGATTTATATAATAAGCAAGTAAGCAGATGGCAATCCATATATGATGTAAAAACTAAGCAATGCAAGACAACATGCATGACATGGGTAATATAACCCTGCCAAGTTTGAGCATAGACCTCAGGGGGGAAATAGGACTGGTCATCAGTCTCTGAATCCTCCTCTGTGGAGCTCTCTGTAACCAGCAAGATGTCTGCTTCAGCAGGTAGCATTGTCTGCTCTGAATACCTTGTTTTCACTCCAGATACTTCCATCACCGCTTCAAATGGCTGATGCACAGGAAGAGTAGTTGAATATACAAACGTTGTCACCAAATGGAACACGTAATACAAAAAAATGATAGCATGATATAATTCACATACGTGATGATTGGCTAAACAGCATGGCATTGCATAATTCACATATATAATACCTTTGCAACAAGATAGCATTGTATAATTCACATATATAATGTCTTGCAACAAGATGACAATGCATAATTCACATATATGGTAATTAGACACTGAACAGGTGGCATTCACACAAAGCATGTCTAAACTAATCAAATGACATAGCAATGCGAGACACCATACGCACGATATGAGCAACAAAACCCTGCCAAGTTAGAGCATACACCTCGGGGGGGAATAGGACTGGTCATCTGTCTATGAATCCTCCTCTGAGGAGCTATCCGTAACCAGCGAGATATGCGCTTCGTCAGATAGCATAGTCTGCTCTAAAGACCTTGTTTTCACTCCAGAATTTGCCATCACCATGTCAAATGGCTGATGCACACGAAGAGCAGTTGAATGTAATAACATTGTTGACAAATGTAATATGTAACGAAAAAAAGGATGGCCTGATATAATTTACATATAAGATGACTGGCTAAGTAGGATGGCATTGCAAAATTCACATATATGATGCCTGGCTAAACAAGATGGCGTTGCATAATTCACATAAACGATGAATAAACTAAACAGATGGCATTCGCACAAAGGATGTCTAAACTAAGCAGATAACATATTTGATGTATAAAGTAAGCAATGCAAGACACCATATGCATGATATAACCAACATCAGCATGCCAAGTTAGAGCGAAGACCTCAGGGGGTAAATAGGAGTTGTCTTCTCCTTCTGAATCCCCGTCGGAACAGATATCTTCCTCTCGATTACAATCCGAAATACATGGAGGGGGGCTGCCTTTGCGCCTACCATGGAGCAATGTCTGCATGAAATTTTATTGCCACACAAGGCTCGTCTCTTTTACTCTACATGTTCAATTCCATTGTTTACAATAACTGTCATGCATAGGAATAAAACATAGTGAGAATATGTAAGGAGTGCTTGCAGAAATCCAGAGTGATGGTAGCAACCTGTGGATAGACCCAAAACCAATAATAGCAGGCAGATAATGGCTTCAGTTAAAAAATACAGATAATGGCTTCTTTACTGTTTGTTTCCCACCCAACATGAAACTCATAGTAGACACCGGAGATTAACCAGATAGTATATAGATACTATTCATAGCGGCCCCGATATGTACCCCACAACCATTTAAAAACTCAAGTTTGACCATTAGTTTGGAGCTGACTCGGAGTCTAATCGGTGAACAGGACGATAAAGTAGCATGTAATATTAAGTGATGCATAACGTAAGCAGACACGAAAGAGTGCGACCTCTCTTGCGGACCCGTGTAGTCCTCAAGGTCATCTGCTCGGTTGATGATGGTAGTGCAGTTTTCATGGCTGCCAACAGCGAGGAAGAAGATCTGAGGCGGCGAAAGACAGTCTGGAGGCCCGATCCCTACTATGCTGGACCCTTCTGTCGTTGGAGCAGCTAAGCTGGGGTGGACGACGGTGCAGCAGGAGCGGGACAAACCACGCAAGGTTTTCTTTGACAACTATCTGTAAGAGAAGTAATTCTGTAAGGGCTTGTTTGAATTGGAGGATTCCAATAATGCAGGGATAGGAAATAGACAGGAATAGGATAGGAATGCACGTGCAAAACAGAGAATTTAAAAACACGGGATTTCTGCCAATCTGGGTGTTTGATTCACAACAATTGGAAGATCACATGATGCAAAGAAGCATGGTGAGATTAAGTCAAACCACAAGAAAATGTACCGTTATAATGCTATTATGCTACTTTCTCTTAGTATTGTGCTTCATGAATAGGAATTTGAAAAGGAGGACAAGTGAAAATTAAAATTCCTATGTTTTTTCTTTCAAGGAGACACTAAAGGAACAAAGCCGTGTGCTCAGTGGATAATATATATAACATGTAGAGTAAAAAAGAGATGCAACAAGTGTACAACCTCTTTGGCGAAGCCATGTCGATCTCAGCGTGATTGGGTTGGCCGGTGAGGATGCTCCGACTAACTTGGCTGACGGAGGAGGGGAAGAAGATCTTAGGCGTCTGGAGATGGACCCCGAGGTACCGCTCCACTATGATGGAGGGTCTCGTCATTGGAGCAGCTCCGGTGAGTTGTACGATGCCAAGGCTGAAGAAGGACAAGAGAGACAATGAACAACGTTAACCTGAGTGGAATTCTAATAGCATCTCCAATACATGACGTAAAATACATAACCACAAAGTGCTAGATGTAAAATACATCAGCCGTTCATCTCTCAGCTTAACTGTCGAAACTGAATTTAACTGTCGAAACTGAATTTTGCTGTCGAAACAAAACGCACTAGCAAGGTGAGGCTACACGTCGGTCGACTGACTTTTTCATCTCTGGTCAGTCGATTTTGCAGCCGTTGGATACGAAATCAAGAGCCTGCGGTTCATCTTCAACCTCCACCCCCCTGAGCCGGCC
This sequence comes from Triticum dicoccoides, assembly GCF_002162155.2. NCBI lineage: Eukaryota > Viridiplantae > Streptophyta > Magnoliopsida > Poales > Poaceae > Triticum > Triticum dicoccoides. The sequence goes on from NC_041382.1 coordinate 442,351,314, forward strand.
AAACAGCAGCCCCCCGCCGCCCGTGGCCGGCGGTGCGCCGCCCCGCCCTCCCCGAAAACACTCCCCACCGCTGGTCCACCGCCGCCCCG
>NC_041382.1:442351905-442380307 GCF_002162155.2 Triticum dicoccoides
TTTTCTCCATCGATCCCCACGCCACCGCCCCGCCACCGCCGGCGACCACAGCCCCCATCCTGAACCCTAAGATAGATAGTGGGGTACCTCTCCGGCGAGCCCCCCTCCCCGCTGCGGCTGGTTCTTCCTTCACCCCGGCGGCATCGGAGTCAAGTGTAGCTAAATCGGAGCAGCATCGCAAGCAAGAGCAAGAGCGAGAGCAGCAGCGCGAGCAAGAGCAATAACAAGAGCAGACCAGGCAGGGGACTGAGAGCAAGAGCAGAGCAGCAGCGCGAGCGAGAGCTAAAGTAGCAGCAGGTCCTACTGATGTGGACGTCGCCGTAGAGGGAGCGACACCGTGGAGGAAGTGGTCGGCGACGCCGCTGTGGATGGAGCCGTGTCATGTCGGCTCGGGACCGAGCGTCGGCAGCACCGTGAGATCGAATCAAGAAGAAAATGCGGCGATTAGTGTACAACCTCTTTGGTGGCTCCGATTAGGCCGTAGATTCATCCGAGGAAACGGTGATGAGGATGCTCTTCCGGTGGTGCAGGTGAAGACGGCGGTGTGGGAATCGAGGTGGCGCGAAAAACGAGGGGAACGTCGGGGCAGCTCCTTGGAGGTGGAGGACGGGGTGGCTGAACCGGCGGGACGATGAGATCGATGACGGATCCTCATCCGGTACGGTGGCTGAGGGACGTCGAGGTGTTGTTGTGGACGACGTCGTCGGGGAAGAGGCTCCGGCTGGGTGGCGGATGGAGCAGGGTGTGGGGTTTCGTCATGGGTTTTCGCGGCCTCGGTGTACGAATGGGTGGGCGGATGGGATGGCAGTGGGGAACCATGGCTTAGAGACGCGCTTGTCCGAAATGTGGGGTAAGTTACAAAAGTACCCCCACCGATTTGAGGCGATTCTTTCGGTTCAGGGGTATCACGGGCATTTCGCGTGTCGGGATTTCACAGGAGGTGGGAGTTTTCGCGTGCGTTGTAATTTCGGAATTGCAAGGCGCGGGTTGAGATGGAGGGAGTTGTCGGAGCACAACGAGACAAAGATATATCTTAAATATTTTGGGCTAACAAGGCGCGGGTTCAAATTTCCGAACAAGCCTAACGTGTACTATACCAAATCAATGCGCCCTACAAATGTCATTCAAAAATTTGAATTCATGTTATGTTCAATTAAAATATTTCGCTACGTGTATAATGCATGCAACCTACTACTCAAATGAACGTTTTAGTGCATCCCAAACGTATATACTACCGCTTCAATATGAACTAAATTTGAATTCGTTTCTCTATTTGAATAAGATATACAGTAATGATTGTTGTGAAGTCAAAGCATTTGAATTCGTTTCTCTATTTTAATAAGATCTACAATCATCATTATTGTCAAGTTAAACCATCGTTTGTGTATTATCTTCACAGCACACCACATGATTAGTCTCGAGTTACATATGAACTATGTGTACTATATGAACTCGAACTAGATTTTTTGAATCCACTTTATTTTGATTTCAAATCACATTATATTTCTAGCTCTAGCTAGATCTTCGTAATCTAAACCATGTCTCATATGTATAATGTGTTTATCACATTATGTATGGTGCCCCGCCCCCTACGCCTACAAGTATTTAGATGTGAGTTGCAAACACCACACATTACCACAAATTCAAATAAAATGTGAGAATGTTCGATAGATAGTATTATTTAGATTGTTCGATATTTAGTTGTAAGCTGCAAACGCCACACATTATCACAAATTCAAATAAATTGTGAGATTGTTTGATGTATAGTATGGTTTAGATTGTTCGGCATTTAGCTGTGAGTTGCAAACACCATGCATTATCACATTATGGTATAACATGTGCACAGCACGTGTATCACCGCTATATTCATGCATGCAATGTTTAAAACACTATGATCTCCTATTCAAATATATGAATCCGCTTTCATATCAAATTATGATCTTTATTAGTCTCTTACACCCACACAATCCTCTAACCTTTGTAGCTACCACTAACTTTCTCTCGTGCATGCACATGCCCTCCTCGCCCTCCCCCTCCCTCGGCATTCTATCCACCGGGTACATTCATTTTTTTCTTTAGGTCGTTCTCCCAGAGTCTCCACAACTCCTTTCCGACACACACCGATCGATAAACCTCTCCAGTGATGCCTACCTACAACATACAAACACACCTTCAATCTCCTCCTTTATGTGTCCTTGCCTCGTGTCTCTCATATGGTCAGACACACGTGTAAACTCTCGCCCCTCTTTTCATCGCTCTCACAACCGCACACTCCTCCCCCTATCTAGCTAGTAGTTGGGCCTCTCGCACCACCTCCTAGCTCCATTCTCTCTGTCTATCCGTCTCGCTGGGCCTTATTTGCCTCTAACAAATGGACGTACACCGACCGATCTCTCGCTATACATATAGCTAGCTAGGTCCTTATAACTCGTTTTTACCCACACGTCAATCGATCTACCTCATTAGTTGTGTCTCTCCCTTCCTCCGACAAACAACAATTGATCTACCGATCTAGTTAGGTTTGCTTACCAAACACATGGTTCCCCTTCATCATCCATGGATGTGTCCCGACAGATCTATCACGCACAGGCACACAGAAACACATCCCCACTCTTATTGATAACATTGCAGTTCCACCCTCAGTTTGTCTAGTAGGCCTCTCCCACCATCTTCGAGAAGCAACTCCATCACCCATCCAGCACTCTACCCCTCTCCCTCCCTCTCCCTCCCTCTCTCTCTCCTCTCTCTCTCTCTCTCCCATCATATTTCCCGTCCTTCAGTTATGTATGGATATCGACCGATCTCCCTCAAGACATAGCTGGGTCTCTCCTTCTCAACACATATACGAGTCGTTCTACCTCTATAGTTAGGCCTCTGCCTACCCCTCCCACCACCCCGTCCCCCCAACACACACCGATACATCGAGCGCTCTAGTCATGTCTCCCTGCCACACACAAACTTGACGTGTGCCCTCTAACATTCCGGTAGGCCAGTCGCCATATATCTTTGACTTGTACACACACACAATTTCGATGGCTCTCTTCATCGATCTTGCACCCACCCACTTGATCCTCTCTTCGACTCTATCGATAGCTATGACCCCTCCCTCTCTTCTCGTGGATTGCCCGACCCTCTATGTATGATATGGATAGGCCTCCATTTCACACACATTGCATGCAAAATTTTGTTTGAGATGTCATCGACACATATTCCCACAAATAATTCACGAAATCAACCCCACCCCACCCCCCACCCCAAAACAAAAAACACTCACGAACGCGATTTGTATCTCTCACACGCACCCACGTAGGTGGGGGACGTGCACGAAGAGAAGAGGTGCATGCACGGCACACGTACTCCCGTCTCTTTCCCAACCACACCCACGCGGGTACACGGTGGAGCTCATTTCGGTACGAAAAAGGCAGCCCACATGGTAATTTGGCACGTGTACTGGTTGTCCACTTGGTGGAGGGAGGATCGTCTACCACGGGTGAACAAACAAATTGCGACTTGACGTGTTATGTTAAAAAAAGAGGCAAACCATGTGGGGCCTACCTTAGAGGCAAGGCTCTATACACTGGAGTACTTTTGATGTGTCACATCAACTTGCAGAACGAGGAGAAGCTTGCTTAGTACGCCGTCTCCCCCACCCATGGGCGCGGTGGCTCGCAGGATGAGGTGAAGCTTGCTTACTATGCCTTACGGCCGCTCCCTCGCCCATGCGGGCGGTGGCTCGCAGGACGAGGAGAAAAATTTACTACTCCCTTCGTTTACTCCTCGTCCCTACTACCTTGGTTATAGATATTATATCATATTGTTTGGAATATATATGTCCTTTAGTAGATTTCAATATGAACTACTAGTACATACTCCAAACACTGATGTATATAGACGTATTTTAGAGTGTAGATTCACTCATTTTGCTCCGTATGTAGCACTCTCCCTCGCCCCTCGACCCTCGCCCACATGGTCGACGTGCAGCAATTCATTCGCTCTCATATAGCTAGAACATATATACTGCTCGACTTCCCGAAGAGGCGAAGAGCCAATCGCAAGGTCAATATTTTGGAGATGCCAAGCACAAGGTTATAGGAGAACGAGTAGTAGGTGTCGCGTCATTTATAAATAAAGTTTTTTTTCTTCAGTGGCACGTACGCAATATGATAGGTTCATATGGAGAGAAAAGGAAACCGCTCCACTATATACATAGTCAGGACGGGCCAGCCTACACGGTTGCTTGCTGGGGTTGCTCTCTTCACACTCTCTCGCACAAAACGACTGTGGCCACATCTCTAACATCTCGGCGGATCACGTCCGCTTGGGGAAGGGGTGGATGCTTAGTGCAGATGCGGTGCCTGTCGCCGACGGCGAAAACCCACTGTCGGCACATCCCGATTAGGGGTCCCCGCCGTTCTCTCTCACAAAGTCGGTGAGGTTGTCTTCGTCCCTTTCTCACTGCCGCGACGTGGGCAGTTGCCGCCTCCCACCGCCCTCCTCAAGGTTGAGCTACGTCCCTCAGGTATAACTCCCTTTACAGCCGGCTTGCACCACTGCTTCAGCTACCCACATCACTCCCTGTGGATATTTCTCTACTTCTTTGCCCCGCACATACCTCTACCGGCTTCTACGTACTGTATTTGTGATGAGTTTATGTCTCATCAACTAGTCCCAGTAATCTTATTCTAATCATGCTTGTTCAATTTCTTTGCCATAGGGATGCTCATCTCGATTTTGGTGAAACTGCACAAAATGATCCGATGGTCAAAAGGTTGCAAACTTCATTTATTAGGAAGCTCGAACGTTGCCAGCAAATTGAAGCCTGGTCAGGGTTCACGGTTCAAGGGCTAGGGACTGCATGGATCATTTTTTTTCTTTAGTTGCCTCTGTTCCAAAATAAGTGTCAACTTTAGTAGTAGTACAACTTTGTACTAAAGTTTGCACAAAGTTGAGAAACTTATTTTGGAACGGAGGGAGTGCATATTTGCTATGATTTGTCAATCATTGAGATGCAATAGCATGCATGTTAGTCTCCTTTGTATTTGATGAAATGTTGCAACAGGCAACCTTGGACGCAAGATACATGTAACAGAAGCTGGAAGCTTCATAGCATTGTACAAATTTATCTCGCTGATAAATTATAGTACGTACTATACTAGTACTTCCTCTGTTCCTAAATATAAGACTTTGTAGAGATTTCACCATGAACCACATGCGAATGTATATAGATGCATTTTAAGTGTAGATTCATTCATTTTGTTCCGTATGTAGTGGAATCTCTACAAAGACTTATATCTACTAGTAATAGCTAGCCCCCACTACTAGGAATTCTCTATCCTCTCCTTGAGCCACGTCATCAAAATTGATGTAGCCGTTAGATGAAGTAAATCAGTCCATAATAGCCGTCTGATCTTGATGTTGAGAGGCTCCGCACTAAGCCACATGCAAGCATGCAGAAATACCGTGCCACATGCATGTGAGTGGGTTTTAAATCACATCAACATGTCTGCATGCAAGCATGCACCGGTAGCATGCATGTAAGTGAGCTTTTAAGTCCCATTAACATGTCAAAAAGAAAAATATAATCCCATTATGAAGTAGGAGTTGGCTGATCTTTTTTCCTTACGTGGGATGATCTAAATGATGTTGGGAGTTTATTTAGTTTGGCTACCACATTTGTCATGCGGTTATAGAGTTTTTTTTGTTCTATGAAATCGATAATTTTGCACAGAGAGATATACTGCTGTTCCGCGCCAACGCGCGGGGACTCATCTAGTAATATTTAGGTACGGAGGGAGTACTATGTAAAGAGTTAGGTGTCGCACGGTGATAATGTGAGGTGGGCCATGTAATCACTGAGCCTGTGTGTTTTCACTGCTCTTGCACGCCTCTGCTGTAAGAATGGAGAAAATTGTAATCTAGTAGTAGTAGTATACCTCCTTTCGCCGAAAGCGTGGGACATCCAACAGTCCTACCACCTCAGTAATAAAGACCAATGAGCCGTCAAATCACATAGACCCAGCAGTAAGTTGGACGGATGAAGCAACCATCACTCTTGCGCCAGTGAGAGGTCGTGTTCGCTCTGCCCGGGCATGAATGAGGCACCGATTCTTTGGAGCGGCACTGACCGTTTCGGGCGGGAAGCGCGCGCGGGCGATGGAGGGGCTTTGGGTGGGCCAGGCTGGTCAGGAGCGGGCGTGGCAGCTGTCTGCATGTCCCTACCAGACACGCCCGGAAACGAGAGGATGCACCGACTCTCGCGGCTAAAATCATACACTACACAACATCTCTCTGTAGGAGTAGGTCAATCTGTCGCTCTCTCTAACACACACATGGTGTTAAACACACACACACACACGCGCGCGCGCGCGCGCGCTCGCACCTTGGTCCCGTTGCACCTTCTAACGTGACTTATTACACCTAGATGGAGGGAGTAGTAAGTATACGAGATACGGTGGCACACTGACTTAAGTCGAATACAAGTGCCCAAAATTTGTGTGCATGTTATAATAAGGATTCACTTAAAATAGTACGTGAGCGAACAAAGGGATCAATTGGACAGTGTTCCCAAGCAGTAGCGAGATGTGTGAGGTAAGATACACCGCTGGCGCTTTTAATTTTTCTTATTAATTTGTTTGTTTCACCCTCTGACTGGTGGGACCCAACGTACTACGTGGAGAGAGGTAAGGTGACTAAGGCTGCATTATTTCTGCACCACTGTGGATAGTCTTACCACCAAAGCCACATGACACGATTATGATTAAAATACCAATGACTCCCACACACACACAAAAACACGGCATGCTTGTCACACGAATGCAGGAATGTATAAAAGGTTATTTCCCTCTCGTTGAACATAGCTAGTTAGCCTGTTCGCTCACTCTCTCGCTCTCTCCTGCTGGAGCCTCGGTGCTTATAGTTGCTCTCTTCACACTCTCTCGCCCTCTCTAGATCTAAACAAGACTTCGTTGGCCTCTCTCTCCCCTCACTGTTGCTCAAAGAGCCGGCAGGATCCGTCCGCCGGGAAGGGAAGGAGGCTTAATGTTGTCGCCGTCGGCGAGGGACTACCGGCGCAGCTGTTCACTTTCCACCCAGCGGCGGCGCGGGAGGGCCTCCGAGCCCTTCTTCTTTGCAGCCGTCCCATCGCCCACCGAACCACGCCCCAAGAACCTTAAGGTATAATTTACTTACTCCACATGCATTGCTCTAGCTGCATGTATACCATGAATCTAGGGCGTGGTTCAAAGAGGAAAGGAGTGGGAAAAGTAGTGGGAAAAGTTGTATATAGCATGAATCTAGGACGTGGTTCAAAGAGGAAATGAAGGGGGAAGTTGTATAGCATTAATCTAGGACGTGGTTCAAAGAGGAAAGGAACAGGGGAAAGTTGTATCGCATAAATCTAGGACGTGGTTCAAAGAGGAAAGGAAGGGGCGAAAGTACTAGTTCAAAAAGGAAAGGAAGGGACAAGGCTGTAGAGTTTGAGCAGGACTAGATTTGCTGCGCTCACATAGGGAAAGGCGTCTAAAGATAACAAAACTGGGACCAACACAAATATGCTCCTTGGTTGCTTGTTCTTTGTTGCAACAGACTGTGCATGACCATAGTACATCGGTAGATGCACATGGTGCTGGTGCGTCCAGTGTCCCGTGCAACTCATTAGCTGTTGTTAATCTAAGGCCCTGTTTGGTTAAAAACTCCCTAGTCCCTACCTGCTGGGTTCCAGGGACTAAACATGGACTAGAGGTTATTAAATGACATACTAAAAGACCATGTTACCCCTAGTAATGAACTAATAGAGACAGGGTGCGATGCGTGGCAGGGGCAACTATTGGAAAAAGTCCCAAAAAGACTCCCTCGGGGTCTTCTTTCTTTAGTCCCAAATGCCCACTTTTAGTCCCTAAAAGTCCCTCCTCTTTGGTTTAGATGGGACTGACACGGAGTTTTTTTAGTCCCTACACCAAAACGTCCTTGTAAACAAACACCCTCTAATAATGCCGCTGGAAAATTGATGCAATGCCACAGTTAAAAGCAAAATACATGTTTAACGAATTTTATTGTTAATATAATATCTATGTTAATATTAATCAATGCACAAATGCTACTGTCTTGCTTTCTTTCCCATTTAGATAAGGTAGATGCTTCTTTTTGTTGGCTTCTGTGTCATCCACCGTTATTGACCATTAATTATTTCCTTTCCACCTCTGTGTAAACAGGGTTATCTGCTTCACCTCGTTGCCATTGTGACCTTTTGTTGCACTGCACAAAACACTTTTGTTTTAAGAGTGTTTTGTGCAGTTCAACCAAAATGTCACACCGACAACATTGCTTGATTGCTTGATCTTAGTGGAACTGCACAAGAGGAGATCTTACTTCCTATCCGTTAAGGCGAATTTGGTTCAGGTCTTTTTCTTGTGACTTGTTTGAATTCCGCATCATGAGAGGTTAGTACTAGCCTTCTTTCACATGATTCTGCAGTGTGCATTCATATGTTGTGCTACTTGTACGATAATGTTGCTTGATTTTACTGAACTGCACAAATGGAGACAAGACTTCCAATCTATATGTGCACCGTAATATCCCATTGAGGTAAGATAAGGATATTTCACAACTGTTGGCCTGTATTTTGCCACTTTCATCAGAAAATTAAGTTTAGTACTATACTTGTGCTCCCTAATTGACATGCCAAATCTTACATTGAAGGCAAAGCTTGTTTGTTATTGAACCAAGTGATGAAGGGGAAGAACATGGAGAAGAAAAACAAAAATCAACTCCCGGTGCTGTAATGAAGCACTGGAACTGTGATGACACAAGTAATGATATAGTTTTGCATCTTAATTTATTGCTATGGCTGGAACGAGCAATTGTTTTGCCACTGATTTGATGCCACTCTTCATGTAATATGTAATTATCTCTACTTGTGCAAACAGGGATCTTCTTTGAAGATACCATATATTTTAGTGGAACTGCACAAGAAGATGTTGGAAACATTAAACTAATCGAGGAGTATATAGTAAGCATGACCACCACCGTAGATTGCAACAGATGGTTTCGGAGAATTGCTTCATCTGTATGCTCTACAAAATAAGTCTCCTGACAAAGGTTGGTACTCGCCCACTGATTTCATCCATATGATTGAGCTTTGTCATCTCTATTGGTGTTTTGCTACTGTTTAGATACTGTCATGAAAAAGTGGTATTGTCCTTGAGAAGTGCTTCATTTGTGATGTTTTAAATATTTCCTTTCCTTTTTTCGAGCAAACAGTGATGCTAGCATTTAGTAGTCCTCTTGTATTTGCACAACAGGATCATCTTCCTCTGAAGAAGAATATGGAGTACATGAAGTGACTAGTTCCGATTATGCCAGGATGAAGAAGCCCTGTCTATCTTATCATCAGAAGGAGCAGTTGAAGGATGGTTACATTACTCCCCACAAGACCAAACTAACTTCAGCTCAGAAGGACTGAAAAAATCTCCATTTTTTTGCTGTGATGCGCGAGTACAATGTTGTTCTAGGATTCTATCTGGTGAGTTCCATTTTTCTAAAAGTGTGCTCTACATGGACCATGTATGTGCCTGTTGAAACTGTCAATTCATAGTACAGTTTGCTCTATACTAATCACTTTTTTGTATTTGTGCAAACAGGGGTGCTCAGCTTGATTTCAATGGGAACTACACAAATGTTCATGAATACATCGAATCATTCATTTCCACCACAAGAAAGGAGGTGTCGATAAGTTCAAGGCGTTGCAACATATAAGTGCGAAATCATACAAGCTACGCGCGAATTTGGTTGATTTTGGTGGAACTGTACAAAAAGAACAGCTGGTTTATTTAGCACGAGGTGCCATGTCAATGTCTGAACTGACGGCAAACCCTGCCCATTCCATAATCGTAGGCATTTGATATTTTGGAATGGGACAACCTTGTCAAATTTTGCTCATTGATTTTAGCAAGACATGCGTTTGATATTTTTGAATGGGACGCCCTTGCTATCAGCAGCGTCGACCAATTTTTTCTTTATTCTTTAGTTGTGAAGTAAATATTGCCTCTGACATGTGAGTCGCTGAGATGCATAATCATCGATTGTTTTGAATGTTCTCTATGAATTGCCAGGCCTGTGTGTTTGATTGCAATGTACAGAAATGCTAAAAACCTGCTCAAACTCTTTGTACTCCTTCTGTTCCTTTTTACTTCGCACATTGTGAAAGTGCATACTTTTTTGTATAAGATTGGTCAAAGTAGAGATAGTTTGACTGCACACAAAACTTGTATGCAGACTAGAAAGGACCGGAGGGAGTACATGTGAAACTGCTGCAAACGAGGTGATCACCCTGGGAATAATGCTAGTACATATTGTTTTGCATGTTCATCCAATGCCAGTGATACAGGAATTCGAACTAATCGAAATAAATTCATTCATACACGGTCGGATTTCATATAAACATGCCAGATTTCATTACATTTCATACATTCTTCAACTAAAAAGGGGTGCGCTGGAGGTATAATTAATTAACCGAAGCTACCCACCTGTGTCCCGCTGAGCCGAACAGAAGCTTCAGTGACTTAACTGCAGGTGTAGTTGCATAACTGACATGTGGCCTGTTGGGCCCACGTGTCAGTCAGCCAACTGCACCAGCAGTTAAGTAGAAGCAGGGTTATTCTCCAGCAGAACTCCCCGACTCCACGTCGCCGCCAAGAAGCTAACTGGCCGTCAATGGTCAACCCGCCTAGCTTGGCTTCAACTGGAGGGTAGCAGCGGTGGCCTTACTTGGACCCGAGCGGCGGCTACCTACCGTGTTCTACTCTTCCTTGTTTTCTGTGTGGCACGGCCTCGTTGGCAGCGGGGCGGGGCCTCGGCGGAGCCGGCGATGTCCTCTGTCTCGTTGCCGACGGGCGGCGCCTCAGCAGAGCGGTGGAAATCCTCCCCCATGTTGCCGGCAGGGTGGGGCCTCGGCTGAGCCGGCGATGTCCTCTGCCTCGTTGTTGGCGGGGCGGGGCCTCGGCGGAGCCGGCGGTGTCCTCTGCCTTGTTGTTGGCGCTGCGGGGCCTCGGCGGAGCAGGGCCTCGTCGACGCTAGCACAGCGAGGACTCGTCGGAGCCGACATTGTCCTCTGCCTCGTCCGCGGTCTCGCCAAACAGCGCCTCGCCTACTTCATCGCCCTCTTTGCTAGCCTCTTTGTAGGCGGCCGCAACCTCCGCCACCCGCATGCGGTCCTGCCAGCGCTCGAGGCGGCCCTTGCGAGCGGAGCGGTACGAGTCGAGCAGTGCCTCCGGCTCCGCCCGCTCCGCGGTGATCTGCTCCTCCGCCTGCAGGTGCTCCTGGAGGAGATGGTGGTTGTAGGCGGCGTCGGCCTGCGCCTCCCGGAACTTCTCCTGACGCATCTGCCTCACACTGTCCATATATTGGGCACGGGCCTCACCGATGGTCATGGTGCAATGCACCGGCGAGGATGGCGCGGAGGAGGGGGTTGGCGTCGGATCATCGACTACCATGTTCTCCATTGGGACGTCGTCGTCCTCCGACTGCTTGCCGGCCAGCCGGTCGGCAACAATGGCTGCCATCTCCTTGTGGTCCATCGTCCGCCCATCCCGAAGAGTGCTGGAGCGCGAGGAAGCCATGGTGGGCGGTAGTGGTGTGGACAGGAGAAAGGGAACGTATGCGGATGACTGCGGCTATGGCCGGCGCAGCAGTTTATATAGCAATGGTGGGCGGGCAGAGGGACGGACGTGTGGCGCTGGAGTAGCCTCCTCGGCAACCGCGTATCATTAATGTGGGCGGCAGATGGACGGACGGACGACACTTATGTCGTTTGAAGGCAGAGCAATCGCCTGCACCGGGAAGCGGGGCGGGCGGCGCTGACTGTTTTGGGCGGAAAGCGCGCGCGGGCGAGGAGATGACTTTACTTGGAGAGGATGACAATGGGGACCCACCAGGTCCATAGCCTCACGTACGCAAGTGCCTCCTTATTTTATATATATATATATATATATGTATGTATGTATGTATGTATAAAACTATACTACCTCCGTCTAGGTGAATAAGTCGTATTAGAAGGTGCATCACGACCTAGGTGCAAGTAGATTGGTGGAAAAGAAGAATATTTCTCTCTTCTAAACACAACATTTAATCACAGCAGTTAAGAGGATGGCTTATTAGCTACCCATCTAGGCCATCGTAATTCATAGCATGCAAAGCGCTTTTATTTCTTGCCTAATAACCGCATGGACGTGCTGCATGCATTGGTCCTTGCCCGAGCAAAAAAAGGGAGGAAAGGGGTTTCCACGAGAGACAATGAGGCAGAGGTGGAAGCGCTCGCTGGAGTTATTTATTTTGCTTCCCCTGGTTTCCTGACATCACGGTCCCACACCATTGTCAACCTATGTAGTGCTAGTCAATAAACGAGAGAATTGCACAAGAAGCGGCCGACAGCTGGGACCAAGCAGCTCGAGCAGTATTTGTGTTTTTGAGGTGTGAGCACTGCAGCGTTTTTTTATGTTTAGCCCAGATATTAATTTTTCTCCTCTGAACAACAACGAAAAGATCGCTGCAGGTATTAACTGGGCGGGCTATGGCCCGTCTAGCCCAGGCCAGATATCCATCCCAGATATTAATTTTTTTCAAGCTGAAAATGGCTAGCTCAGCTATACTTTTTTTAGGAATACCCAGGCAAGGTCAAGTTGTTATTCTCCGCCCCGCTGGGCTACAAATCTTTCCTAGGAGGGATGCATTAGGCTTAACAAGAAAATGGGCTTTAAGAAATAATAAATGGGATGTCATTATAAAAACTAGGCAGTAACTATAAAAAATGCACCAAACACGTGATTACTTTATAAAATATTATTTTTGGATATTGAAAATTTTAATTTCATTAATTGTTGCGAGCGCAATGTTTCGTTGGATTTTTATGTAATATAAATTTATATTGAAATTGTATTTAATCTGACTAGAAATTTCCGGATAAAAATATTTCGAATCCCATCAAAATGTGGGAAATTTTATTGAATTCTGTTTTGAACGGTTGGTTGAAATGGGCTGTACTTTTAACAAACTGTAAATGGGTTGTAGTAAATTCCATTAGAATTCAAAAATGGGCTACACATTCTTACAAATCTCAAATGGGCTATAAGTTCTCTGCCACACACTTCTGGCCTTACTAAGTTGACGCGTCCCTAAAAAAATAGAGTTGACGCGTATGCAAGACTTTGTCAACTTATAGTCAACACACGGTTCTAGCAGCAGTGGCGGTTGGATGTCCATCCAACGGATGCCGTGCTTCTTCTTCAATCTCGGATATTCTAGCTTCACCCGCCCAAAAAATGATTCCTCCCCCTGACATTTGGGGCGCACCGTTTTGGAAGCTGACCTGTGGGCCTACTAAGTTGGCGTACCAAGGGCTTTGTCAACTTAGTCAATATAAACGATTCTAGCAGCAATGACCGTACGATGTCCATCCAACGGCCGTAGTGCCTCTTCAACCTATGGTCTTCTTGCACCAGCCGCCCAAAGCAGCGCCGGTCGTGCCGCCTGCTCCTGCCTCCCGTGGCCGGCTGTGCTACCGTGGAGGCCTCATCGCCCCCTACTATTCCCACCGCTGGCCAGGCCCTGCGGCGACGGTAGCCTCACACCGCAGCTGAACGAGTGAACCCTCATACTCCTCTTCGCGTGGGCATCCACTGTCGCGTCTTCACCGGCTCCGCGTCGTCCCCTTCCTAGGCCTCGTCGTCGTCCATCGCCCTGGTGCTCTCGGCGCGGCGTGGTCAATGTGGAAGGAACGACTTCCATCAGACGTGGATTGTACGTGGACAGGCTGACAGCTGGGTCCACGGCGGCAGCAAGGAAGTGCCTCCTTATTACGCGGAAAATAATGATTCCTCCACCTGACAGTAGGGACCCACTGGACGGGCCACCAGTATTTTGCGAAAAAAATTGTTTCCCCCTGACTGCTGGGACCCACCGGACGGGCCACCGTATTTCACGAAAAAATGTTCCCCCCGCTGTCAACTCAGACCCACCGAAAGTGCCTCCTTATTATGCACAAAAAATGAATACTCCCCCGGCTAGCTGGGACCCACCTTGCTGGGAGGCTGACTTGTGGGCCTACTAAGTTGACGGGGACGAAGGGCTTTGTCAACTTAGTCAATATGAACGATTCTACCTCTAGTGATCGTACGATGTCCATCCAACGGCTGTGGTGCTTCTTCAACCTCTGGTCTTCTTGCTCCAGCCGCCCAAAGCAGCGCCGGTCGTGCCGCATGCTCCTGCCTCCCGTGGCCGGCTGTGCTGCCGCAGAGGCCTCACCGCCCCCTACTATTCCCACCGCTGGCCAGGCCCTGCGGCGACGGCAGCCTCACACCGCAGCCGAACCAGTGAACCCTCGTAGTCCTCTCCGCGCGGGCTTCCGCTGCCGCGTTGTCCCCTTCCTAGGCCTCGCCGTCATCCACCGCCGTGGTGCTCTCCGCGCGGCGTGGTCAACGTGGTCAAGGAATGACTTCCATCGGAAGAGTACTGTACATGGAGAGGCTGACAGCTGGGTCCACGGCCACAGCCCAGTTTTTTTGTGATTTGCCAAGTAAGTCGCTTTGTCAAGCCTGTTGGGCTGCAAATCTTTCAAGACGAGGAGAGCTTTCATTCGGCTGGCCGAGAAAATGGCCCATCAGTAATGAGAAATGGGTTGTACATTTTTAAAACACATCAAACCGGCAATTAGTTTCAAATATCTTTTTTTTATTTCAAGATTTTAAATTACATTAATTTTTATGCATGGAGAATTTGTTGGATTTTATATTGATATACATTTATTTTTAAAATCAGTTTGAATGTGAGTTGAAATTTCAGGATTAAAAATAGTTCGGACCACACCGAAATATGCAAAATTTCATATAATTTTTTAACCGTTGCCACAATATGGGGTGTAATGCTAACAAAAAGAATATGAGCTCAATAAAAAACTTAAGAATTAGCAAATGGGCTGTAAATTATTAGAAATAATGGCAGATGGGATGTATGTTGTTTTCCACAGATTTGAGGCTTTCCTAAAAAAAAGTTGACCCACAAGCACTGGCTGTTGGATGTCCATCCAACGCCGTCGTGCTTCTTCAATCTCTGCTCTTCCTACTCCAGCCGCTCAAACAAGCGCCGGCGGGACTGCCTGCTCCCTCCTCCTCGCGGTCGGTTGTGCTGCCGCGCAGGCCTCAACGCCCGACCGTACTGCCATCGCTGGCCTAGCCATCCCTCTACTCACCCACACCTGCTGTTATTCTCCGGCGACGGTAGACGAACCAGTAAACCCTCGTACAGTCGTACTCCCCTCCGCGTGGGAAACAACTGCTGAGTCTTCCCTGCCTCCGTGTCGTCCCCTTCCTAGGTCTCGCCGTCGTCCACCGCCCTGGTGCTCTCGGCGCGGCGTGGTCAACGTGCTCAAGGAACAACTTCCATCGGACGTGGACTGTACATGGAGAGGCTGACAGCTGGGTCCACGGTCGCAGCAAGGAAGTGCCTCCTTATTACGCGGAAAATAATGATTCCTCCACCTGACAGCTGGGACCCACCGGACGGGCCACTGTATTTTGTGAAAAAAAAAACGTTTCCCCATGACTGCTGGGACCCACCAGCTACATCTTCGCACACAAGGAAGTGCGTCCGGGCAAAAAAAACGATTCGCCCCCTGACTGATCCAAGTACGTCTTCCCGATCCGACCGATCCAAGTACCGTAAGTACGGCACCTCTGAGTTCTGCACACGTTCAACTCCGTGACGTCCCTCGAGCTCCGATCCAGCAAAGTGTTGAGGGAGAGTTTCATCAGCACGACGGCGTGATGACGGTGATGATGTTCTACCGACGCAGGGCTTCGCCTAAGCACCGCTACGATATGAACGAGGTGGAATATGGTGGAAGGGGGCACCGCACACGGCTAGGAACGATCACGAAGATCAACCTGTGTGTCATGGGGTGCCCCCTTGCCCCCGTATATAAAGGAGGGAGAGGGGGAGGTGCAGCCGGCCCAAGGGGTGCGCCTAGAGGAGTCCTACTCCCAGTGGGAGTAGGACTCCCCCTTCTTGCCTTGTTGGAAAAGTGAGGGGGAAGGGAGAAAGAGGAAAGGGGGGCGCAGCCCCCCCCTTCCTTGTCCTATTTGGACTAGGGGGGAGGGGCTGCGCGGCCTGTCCTGGCCGGCCCTCCTCTTCTCCCTTAGGGCCCATGTAGGCCCAATAACCCCCGGGGGGTTCCGGTAACCCCCCGGTACTCTGGTAAAATCCCGATTTCACCCGGAACGTTTCCGATATCCAAATATAGGCTTCCAATATATCAATATTTATGCCTCGACCATTTCGAGACTCCTCGTCATGTCCGTGATCACATTCGGGACACCGAACAACCTTCGGTACATCAAAACACAAAAACCCTAATTACGATCGTCACCGAACTTTAAGCGTGCGGACCCTACGGGTTCGAGAACTATGTAGACATGACCGAGACACGTCTCTGGTCAATAACCAATAGCGGAACCTGGATGCTCATATTGGCTCCTACATATTCTACGAAGATCTTTATCGGTCAGACCGCATAACAATATGCGTTGTTCCCTTTGTCATCGGTATGTTACGTGCCCGAGATTCGATCGTCGGTATCTCAATACCTAGTTCAATCTTGTTACCGGCAAGTCTCTTTACTCGTTCCGTAATACATCATCCCACAACTAACTTATTAGTTGCAATGCTTGCAAGGCTTGAGTGATGTTCATTACCGAGAGGGCCCAAAGATACCTCTCCAACAATCGGAGTGACAAATCCTAATCTCGAAATATGCCAACCCAACAAATACCTTCGGAGACACCTGTAGAGCTCCTTTATAATCACCCAGTTACGTTGTGACGTTTGGTAGCATACAAAGTGTTCCTTCGGTAAATGGGAGTTGCATAATCTCATAGTCATAGGAACATATATAAGTTATGAAGAAAGCAATAGAAACAAACTAAATGATCAAGTGCTAAGCTAATGGAATGGGTCAAGTCAATCACATCATTCTCCTAATAATGTGATCCCGTTAACCAAATAACAACTCATGTCTATGGTTAGGAAACATAACCATCTTTGATCAACGAGCTAGTCAAGTAGAGGCATACTAGTGACACTCTGTTTGTCTATGTATTCACACATGTATTATGTTTCCGATTAATACAATTCTAGCATGAATAATAAACATTTATCATGATACAAGGAAATAAATAATAACTTTATTATTGCCTCTAGGGCATATTTCCTTTAGTCTCCCACTTGCACTAGAGTCAATAATCTAGATTACACAGTAATGATTCTAACACCCATGGAGCCTTGGTGCTGATCATGTTTTGCTCGTGGAAGAGGCTTAGTTAGCGGGTATGCAACATTCAGATCCGTATGTATCTTGCAAATTTCTATGTCTCCCACTTGGACTAAATCCCGAATGGAATTGAAGGGTCTCTTGATGTGCTTGGTTCTCTTGTGAAATCTGGATTCCTTTGCCAAGGCAATTGCACCAGTATTTTCACAAAAGATTTTCATTGGACCCGATGCACTAGGTATGACACCTAGATCGGATATGAACTCCTTCATCCAGACTCCTTCATTTGCTGCTTCCAAAGAAGCTATGTACTCCGCTTCACATGTAGATCCCGCCACGACGCTTTGTTTAGAACTGCACCAACTGACAGCTCCACTGTTTAATGTAAACACGTATCCGGTTTGTGATTTAGAATCGTCCAGATCAGTGTCAAAGCTTGCATCAACGTAACCATTTATGATGAGCTCTTTGTCACCTCCATATGTGAGAAACATATCCTTAGTGTTTTCCAGGTACTTTAGGATGTTCTTGACCGCTGTCCAGTGATCCACTCCTGGATTACTTTGGTACCTCCCTGCTAGACTTACAGCAAGGCACACATCAGGTCTGGTACACAGCATTGCATACATGATAGAGCCTATGGCTGAAGCATAGGGAACATCTTTCATTTTCTCTCTATCTTCTGCAGTGGTCGGATATTGAGTCTTACTCAACTTCACACCTTGTAACACAGGCAAGAACCCTTTCTTTGCTTGATCCATTTTGAACTTCTTCAAAACTTTGTCAAGGTATGTGCTTTGTGAAAGTCCAATTAAGCGTCTTGATCTATCTCTCACTACTAGGAAAAAGGCTACCAGCAGCGCGGGTAAAATAGCTACTACCAGTGCGGGTACCCGTGCTACTAGTATCGTGCTACAGCTAATAGTTAGTAGTAGCGTGGGTTAAACCCGCGCTACTACTAACTTTGTTAGTACTAGCGTGTGCCACCCACGCTACTGATATTACGTACATGCGCTACTACTAATGAAATAGTAGTAGCGTGGGTAAACAACCAACGCTACTAGTATCCTATATACTAGTAGCGCTCAGTTTCCTCCCCGCGCTACTACTAACTTATTAGGAATTAAAAAAAATAAACCAGTACACATCATTACAAATACAAAATTTATAATAAACCAGTATTAGAACACATCCCGTAAGAGCATACATAATTGACATGGGCTCCTATTTCATGGTTAACTGGACACCGAAGCCAATAAATGAGCCAAAACCCCATCATTATGCATTGGTACTCCCGATTGACCACTTCAAAGAAAATGCAAGTATGTATGTCATTAACAATTGCAAACATAGTTGTTGTATCTACTATCACACAGTTCCTCATTCTACCTGTTCTCACTCCAATAATAAGAAAAATTCAAAGGAAAATAGAGATAATCTGCCGCAATTGCACTTCGGTGTCATGGATTCGGTCTGCCGCTTCAACATCTCATTATATCGCAAGAAGTTGTTAAGGCACCACTCTACTTAGTATATCCCAGGTGCTTTCTGCAATTGGCATAGACATAGCAAATATTCATCAGAGTCCTGCTTCCAGATGTAATTTATTTTTTGTATCCTTCTTTCCAAATTTAGAATCATACCTCTTACAAGTATCTTTCACGTGATCCTCATCAGCAGACTCGGAGGTGTGATTGTCATGGTAAGCATCGGTTGCATCAGGGTCATATTCACCTAGAACATACTCTTGGATAACCTTCAACAAAAGATATACACTCTATAAGGCAACTCAAAAGTGCTAGCAACTACGGCGTGCAAAGCATGCAGATATGTAACTGAAGCCACAGTAAAGTTGTACCAACTACGACGTGCATACATGACACTGTGAAAGCATGAAGATATGTAATTGGAGCCGTATTACACTATTTGAGCAAAAACATTGTTTGCTTCTTTCACAATGTAAATTAGTTCAGTTCTGGTCTCTCCTCTTAAAGCTAGCAATATGTGTACCGAAACAATTCAGAATTAGTTTTTGTGGAGGGTAGAAAGATCAACATAAGCACAATCTATTTACTGTGACCCTCACAAAGAAAACGTCTTACCTTCTCATTCTCTACATGAACCTCTCGGATTTTCCCATAATAGCAGAATTCATAAGATCACCAACCTTCATGTTGTGTCAGCAACAACAGTAATAATCAGGTCGTTTTTAGGCATTCCATTAGCCTGGCACACATGTACAAGACCAACCATATATCCCAGATGCTCATCATGCACAAAGAAAGACTTGTATGTTCATGCCTGGAGTAGTCTAAACCAACATATGTTTGAAGACTACTGAAATCAAATACCTTGTGGCACTTAGAAATAAATGCTAAAAGACTGCCGATTACTTGAGACCTCTTGTCTGCAGCTAGTTGTGGAGTTTCAACATAATCTACTTATTTTTCCTAGCATCTTTGGCCTGGCCAATAAAAAATAAGAAAGAAGATATATCACTTTATGTATAGGATGTATATGAAGTAAGCAAAATTTTAAATCCATATATTATTTGCCTGCAAGTTCTATGAGTTACGTTTCTATGTTTTGGGTCTCTAATATCAGAATCTTTGAATCACGTTTCACTGCAAAGCTTAATCGGCAGATTTAATAATTATACATGGCTATTGTTTCCAAGCATAATATTCTGCAGCACTATTAATTTTATTTTGCTCACGACCACTTTATCAGTCAAGTTAGAAAACCAAAAAAAGGAAGGCATCAATAAAACTGCATGGACCAACAATATGAAATTCAAATAAATACTATCTGTAGATAAGTCAAGAATTTAATTATTTTAAAGATGTAGCACTTCTATCCCTTTGGCACAAAAGTTACAAAATACAGTCTGCTAGCACCTCCAGTGAAAGCATGTATGAACCCCACAAATGTTTAAAGTATCAAACAGAAAACTTGAATTGATCATATATGACATAATGAATATTGCATCTCTATAAAGCCTCATGTAAGCATCAAAGTGAACCTGTTGTCAAGTATTTATTTTATGATGCAAAGACCGTAGCTCTACTGCAAGTATTGTGTGGTGCGAATTGAGGAGAAGGAGCCCATATTTTATTGCCGTTCTTTGGCTCATAATCCAGTCAATGGTATTATTGCTCATAGACCTAGAAACTGCTTGTTATTCTTGTTCTATGTCAGACATAAGCCAATTTGTGGGGATATTTAATGAGTTCTGTGAACTGTAAAATACGGGAGGAAATATATGAATAAGAGGTGGTGTTGGTTAAGGAAGAGCAAACAATGGTCCTTACATGCTGCTGCACCCACCACCCCCAATGCTTTCTCCTGGAACCAGATCCATCACCGCAGCTGCTGCGCCCCATTTGCGGATGATGCCGGGAGGATCATGCTGCTCGCTACGAAATCACCAACAATTCAGTGCAGTCTTCCATCTAATTTCAGTAACCAACAAACTAACACGAGCTAGAGATAGCAACAGAGTTACAATTTGGTCTATGGTCGCCGCGCCGGCGACCAGGAGCAGGAGGAGGAGGGGGGGCAGCTGGGGAGGTCCCTGTCGTCGTCGTCGTTGGCCAGGAGGTGGTCCTTGAGGGAGAGGAGGCGGGCGTCGAGATCCCCGAGGAGGGCGGGGAGGCGCTGGCTGGAGGAGGTGCCGGGGATGGGGGCGAGGTGCCTGGCGGTGGCGAATCCAGTGGCGAAGACGGCGGCGAGGAGCGGGACAGGCAGTAGGCGGGAGACGGAGAGCGCGCGACCGGGAGGAGCAGGGCGGCGGCGAGGGACTGCTGCGGGAGGCTGAAGGGGAGGTCCGGGTCGGCGGGGAGGTTGGCCCAGCCATTGTAGGACGCGGCAGATGAGCAGCAGCAGCGGGTGGATGTGGATGTGGATGTGCGGGTGGAGGCTCGATGCGGGCTGGATCGGACGGGGAGGAGGAGGTGCAGATAGTGGTGGCGGAGGTGGAGGAGGTGCATGCCGAGAGAGGCAGTGACTCTGTCCATGGCAGTGGCTGCTGGTGAGGTGGGGGGTGCCGGTGGTGGGGTTGGGGAGAGCAGGTCAGCAGCGGCGGCGGCGACGGGTTGGTTGGGGGAGTCGTGGGGAGTGGAGGAGAAACACAGAGACAGAGGTGGAGGAGGGATGAGAGGCGGAGGTGGCGGCAGCAAGGAGATCTCACTTAGCAGTAGCGTTGGGTTTATACCCCACGGTGACCCAACGCTACTACTATGACATGTTTCAGGTGCACGGTGGAAACCACTTAGTAGTAGTGTGGGATTTATAACCCGCGCTACTACTATCAACTTAGTAGTAGCGTGGGTTTATAATCCGCGCTACTACTATGGTAGGTCTCGAGGGGCACGACGGAAATCACTTAGTAGTAGCGAGGGGTAAAAACCTGCGCTACTACTATCAACTTAGTAGTAGCGTGGGTTTATAACCTGCGCTACTAGTAATTAGCAGTAGCGCATGTTTTTAACCATCGCTACTGGTAAGATTCTGTGTATAAGGTTTTTCCTAGTAGTGTCTATAGATCTTAATGCCCAATATGTAAGCGGCTTCACCGAGGTCTTTCATTGAAAAACTCTTATTCAAGTATCCCTTTATGCTATCCAGAAATTCTATATTATTTCCAATCAATAATATGTCATCCACATATAATATCAGAAATGCTACAGAGCTCCCACTCACTTTCTTGTAAATACAGGCTTCTCCAAAAGTCTGTATAAAACCAAATGCTCTGATCACACTATCAAAGCGTTTATTCCAACTCTGAGAGGCTTGCACCAGTCCATAAATGGATCGCTGGAGCTTGCACACTTTGTTAGCTCCCTTTGGATCGACAAAACCTTCTGGTTGCATCATATACAACTCTTCTTCCAGAAATCCATTCAGGAATGCAGTTTTGACATCCATTTGCCAAATTTCATAATCATAAAATGCGGCAATTGCTAACATGATTCAGACAGACTTAAGCATCGCTACAGGTGAGAAGGTCTCATCGTAGTCAATCCCTTGAACTTGTCGAAAACCTTTCGCAACAAGTTGAGCTTTGTAGACAGTAACATTACCGTCAGCGTCAGTCTTCTTCTTGAAGATCCATTTATTCTCAATTGCTTGCCGATCAACGGGCAAGTCAACTAAAGTCCACACTTTGTTCTCATAGATGGATCCCATC
Organism: Triticum dicoccoides; assembly: GCF_002162155.2. Lineage (NCBI taxonomy): Eukaryota > Viridiplantae > Streptophyta > Magnoliopsida > Poales > Poaceae > Triticum > Triticum dicoccoides. Next base: position 442,374,408 of record NC_041382.1, read on the forward strand.
TCAGATTTCATGGCTTCTAGCCATTTTGCGGAATCTGGGCTCACCATCGCTTCTTCATAGTTCGTAGGTTCATCATGATCTAGTAGCATGACTTCCAGAACAGGATTACCGCACCACTCTGGTGCAGATCTTACTCTGGTTGATCTACGAGGTTCGGTAGTAACTTGATCTGAAGTTTCATGATCATTATCATTAGCTTCCTCACTAATTGGTGTAGGTGTCATAGAAACCGGTTTCTGTGGTGTACTACTTTCCAATAAGGGAGCAGGTATAGTTACTTCATCAAGTTCTACTTTTCTCCCACTCACTTCTTTCGAGAGAAACTCCTTCTCTAGAAAAACTCCGAATTTAGCAACAAAAGTCTTGCCTTCGGATCTATGATACAAGGTGTACCCAACAGTCTCCTTTGGGTATCCTATGAAGACACATTTCTCCGATTTGGGTTCGAGCTTATCAGGTTGAAGCTTTTTCACATAAGCATCACAGCCCCAAACTTTCAGAAACGACAACTTTGGTTTCTTGCCAAACCATAGTTCATAAGGCGTCGTCTCAACGGATTTCAATGGTGTCCTATTTAACGTGAATGCAGCCGTCTCTAAAGCATAACCCCAAAATGATAGTGGTAAATCAGTAAGAGACATCATAGATCGCACCATATCTAATAAACTAAGTACGATTACGATGTTCGGACACACCATTACGCTGTGGTGTTCCAGGTGGCGTGAGTTGCGAAGCTATTCCAAATTGTTTCAAATGTAGACCAAACTCATAACTCAAATATTCTCCTCCACGATCAGATCGCAGAAACTTTATTTTCTTGTTACGATGATTTTCAACTTCACTTTGAAATTCTTTGAACTTTTCAAATGTTTCGGACTTATGTTTCATTAAGTAGATATACCCATATCTGCTTAAATCATCTGTGAAGGTGAGAAAATAACAATATCCGCCACGAGCCTCAACATTCATTGGACCACATACATCTGTATGTATGATTTCCAACAAATCCGTTGCTCTCTCCATAGTACCGGAGAACAGCGTTTTAGTCATCTTACCCATGAGGCACGGTTCGCAAGTACCAAGTGATTCATAATCAAGTGGTTCCAAAAGTCCATCAGTATGGAGTTTCTTCATGCGCTTTACACCAATATGACCTAAACGGCAGTACCACAAATAAGTTGCACTATCATTATCAACTCTGCATCTTTTGATTTCAACATTATGAATATGTGTATCACTACTATCGAGATTCATCAAAAATAGACCACTCTTCAAGGGTGCATGACCATAAAAGATATTACTCATGTAAATAGAACAACCATTATTCTCTGATTTAAATGAATAACTGTCTCGCATCAAACAAGATCCAGATATAATGTTCATGCTCAACGCTGGCACCAAATAACAATTATTTAGGTCTAATACTAATCCTGAAGGTAGATGTAGAGGTAGCGTGCCGACCACGATCACATCGACTTTGGAACCATTTCCCACGCGCATCGTCACCTCGTCCTTAGCCAATCTTCGCTTAATCCGTAGCCCCTGTTTCGAGTTGCAAATGTTAGCAATAGAACCAATATCAAATACCCAGGTGCTACTGCGAGCATTAGTAAGGTACACATCAATAACATGTATATCACATATACCTTTGTTCAGTTTGCCATCCTTCTTATCCGCCAAATACTTGGGGCAGTTCCGCTTCCAGTGACCAGTCTGCTTGCAGTAGAAGCACTCAGTCTCAGGCTTAGGTCCAGACTTGGGTTTCTTCTCCTGAGCAGCAACTTGTTTGCTGTTCTTCTTGAAGTTCCCTTTCTTCTTCCCTTTTCCCTTTTTCTTGAAACTGGTGTTCTTATTGACCATCAACATCTGATGCTCCTTCTTGATTTCTACCTCCGCGGCTTTTAGCATCGCGAAGAGCTCAGGAATAGTCTTATTCATCCCTTGCATATTATAGTTCATCATGAAGCTTTTGTAGCTTGGTGGCAGTGATTGAAGAACTCTGTCAATGACACTATCAACAGGAAGATTAACTCCCAGTTGAGTCAAGTGATTATGATACCCAGACATTTTGAGTATATGTTCACTGATAGAACTATTCTCCTCCATATTGCAGCTATAGAATTTATTGGAGACTTCATATCTCTCAATCCGGGCATTTGCTTGAAATATTAACTTCAACTCCTGGAACATCTCATATGCTCCATGACGTTCAAAACGTCGTTGAATACCCGGTTCTAAGCCGTAAAGCATGGCACACTGAACTATCGAGTAGTCATCAGCTTTGCTCTGCCAGACGTTCATAACATCTGGTGTTGCTCCTGCAACAGGCTTGGCACTTAGCGGTGCTTCCAGGACATAATTCTTCTGTGCAGCAATGAGGATAATCCTCAAGTTACGGACCCAGTCCGTGTAATTTCTACCATCATCTTTCAACTTTGCTTTCTCAAGGAACGCATTAAAATTCAACGGAGCAACAGCACGAGCCATCTATCTACAATCAAACATAGACAAGCAAGATACTTTCAGGTACTAAGTTCATGATAAATTTAATTTCAATTAATCATATTACTTAAGAACTCCCACTTAGAAAGATATCCCTCTAATCTTCTAAGTGATCACATGATCCAAATCAAGTAAACCATGTCCGATCATCATGTGAGATGGACTAGTATCAATGGTGAACATCAATATGTTGATCATATCTACTATATGATTCATGCTCGACCTTTCGGTCTCCGTGTTCCGAGGCCATATCTGTTATATGCTAGGCTCGTCAAGTTTAACCTGAGTATTCCGCGTGTGCAACTGTTTTGCACCCATTGTATTTGAACGTAGAGCCTATCACACCCGATCATCACGTGGTGTCTCAGCACGAAAAACTTTCACAACGGTGCATACTCAGGGAGAACACTTATACTTTGATAATTTAGTGAGGGATCATCTTATAATGCTACCGTCAATCAAAGCAAGATAAGATGCATAAAAGATAAACATCACATGCAATCAATATAAGTGATATGATATGGCCATCATCATCTTGTACTTGTGACCTCCATCTCCGAAGTACCGTCATGATCACCATCGTCACTGGCGTGACACCTTGATCTCCATCGTAGCATCATTGTCGTCTCGCCAATCTTATGCTTCCACGACTATCGCTACCGCTTAGTGATAAAGTAAAGCATTACAGCACGATTGTATTGCATACAATAAAGCGACAACCATATGGCTCCTGCCAGTTGCCGATAACTCGGTTACAAAACATGATCATCTCATACAATAAAATTTAGCATCATGTCTCGACCATATCACATCACAACATGCCCTGCAAAAACAAGTTAGACGTCCTCTACTTTGTTGTTGCAAGTTTTACATGGCTGCTACGGACTTAGCAAGAACCGTTCTTACCTACGCATCAAAACCACAACGATAGTTTGTCAAGTTGGTGCTGTTTTAACCTTCGCAAGGACCGGGCGTAGCCACACTTGGTTCAACTAAAGTTGGAGAAATTGACACCAGTCAGCCACCTGTGTGCAAAGCACGTCGGTAGAACCAGTCTCGCGTAAGCGTACGCGTAATGTCGGTCCGGGCCGCTTCATCCAACAATACCACCGAACCAAAGTATGACATGCTAGTAAGCAGTATGACTTATATCGCCCACAACTCACTTGTGTTCTACTCGTGCATAACATCAACGCCTAAAACCTGGCTCGGATACCACTGTTGGGGAACGTAGTAATTTCAAAAAAAATCCTACACACACCCAAGATCATGGTGATGCATAGCAACGAGAGGGGAGAGTGTTATCTACGTACCCTCGTAGACAGGCAACGGAAGCGTTGACACAACATAGAGGAACTAGTCGTACGTCTTCCTGATCCGACCGATCCAAGTACCGAACGTACGGCACCTCCGAGTTCTGCACACGTTCAACTCAGTGACGTCCCTCGAGCTCCGATCCAGCAAAGTGTTGATGGAGAGTTTCGTCAGCACGACGGCGTGATGACGGTGATGATGTTCTACCGACGCAGGGCTTCGCCTAAGCACCGCTACCATATGACCGAGGTGGAATATGGTGGAAGGGGGCACCGCACACGCCTAGGAACGATCACGAAGATCAACTTGTGTGTCATGGGGTGCCCCCTTGCCCCCGTATATAAAGGAGGGAGAGGGGGAGGTGCGGCCGGCCCAAGGGGTGCGCCTGGAGGAGTCCTACTCCCACCGGGAGTAGGACTCCCCCTTCTTGCCTTGTTGGAAAAGAAAGGGGGAAGGGAGAAAGAGGAAAGGGGGGCGCCGCCCCCCCCCCCCCTTCCTTGTCCTATTCGGACTAGGGGGGAGGGGGCACGCGGCCTGCCTTGGTTGGCCCTCCTCTTCTCCCTTAGGGCCCATGTAGGCCCAATAACCCCCAGGGGGGTTCCGGTAACCCCCCCGGTACTCCGGTAAAATCCTGATTTCACCCGGAACGTTTCAGATATCCAAATATAGGCTTCCAATATATCAATCTTTATGTCTCAACCATTTCGAGACTCCTCGTCATGTCCGTGATCACAAAAACCCTAATTACGATTGTCACCGAACTTTAAGCGTGCGGACCCTACGGGTTCGAGAACTATGTAGACATGACCGAGACACGTCTCCGGTCAATAACCAATAGCGGAACCTGGATGCTCATATTGGCTCCTACATATTCTACGAAGATCTTTATCGGTCAGACCGCATAACAATATACGTTGTTCCCATTGTCATCGGTATGTTACTTGCCCAAGATTCGATCGTCGGTATCTCAATACCTAGTTCAATCTCGTTACCGGCAAGTCTCTTTACTCATTCTGTAATACATCATCCCGCAACTAACTTATTAGTTGCAATGCTTGCAAGGCTTGAGTGATGTGCATTACCGAGAGGGCCCAGAGATACCTCTCCGACAATCTGAGTAACAAATCCTAATCTCGAAATACACCAACCCAACAAATACCTTCGGAGACACCTATAGAGCACCTTTATAATCACCCAGTTACGTTGTGACATTGGTAGCACACAAAGTGTTCCTCCGGTAAACGGGAGTTGCATAATCTCATAATCATAGGAACATATATAAATTATGAAGAAAGCAATAGCAACAAACTAAACGATCAAGTGCTAAGCTAATGGAATGGGTCAAGTCAATCACATCATTCTCCTAATGATGTGATCTTGTTAACCAAATAACAACTCATGTCTATGGTTAGAAAACATAACCATCTTTGATCAACGAGCTAGTCAAGTAGAGGCATACTAGTGACACTCTGTTTGTCTATGTATTCACATATGTATTATGTTTCCGGTTAATACAATTCTAGCATGAATAATAAACATTTATCATGATACAAGGAAATAAATAATAACTTTATTATTGCCTCTAGGGCATATTTCCTTCACTACGGTTGAAACGGGGTCTTGTTCATCGGGAGGGGTGTAGCGTACCGCAAAACGGACGAAACGGACTTGTGTTGGAGCGCTACGGTCGAAACGGGGGTCCTGTTCATCGGGAGGGGTGTGGCGTATTGCAAAACGGGACTCCACGGGATACTGTTCATCTCCACCGTCGACCCCCTCCAGCCTCCACGAGCTACTGTTCATCCACCGTCGACCTCCTCCAGCCTCCACCTGTGACTGTTCGTCCACGTGCTCCTGTTCATGCAGCCTCCACCGCGCGCTACTCCACCGGCTACTGTTCAACCAGCCCTCTCCACGGGCTCCTATTCAACCACCCCTCCATGGGCTACTGTTCATCCTGCCCTCCACCGTCTACTGTTCATCATGCCCTCCACGGGGTGGTCCTGTTCATCCTGCCCTCCACGGGGTCCTGTTCATCCAGCCCCAACCGGCTCAATCGATCGGGGTCTTGTTCATCCAGAGGC
>NC_041382.1:442380764-442406743 GCF_002162155.2 Triticum dicoccoides
CGCAACGCTCACTGTTCATCCAGAGGCAGCATCGATCGGCTTCAGTTAGCAGCAGTAGCGAAGGAATCTCTCGATCGGGTTCAATTAACAGCCATCGATCGATCGCTCGGGTTCAGTAACGCGTAGCCTGCAGTGCAATCGCTCGAGTTCAGTTAGAGTCCAATGCCTCGCTTGGGTTCAGTTAGAGCCAACGCCTCGCACACACACGCGTACGTGTACGAGAGAAGCGCGCATCGCTCGGTCCCCCGACCTCCCACCGTAACCGGGAACTCCCCGAAATTTTCCTCGCCCTCGCTTCTACCACGGTTTTTTCCGTCATGGACGGCCCAAAGAATGTCATCCAACTGCGTCTCCGGCCCGCCTAGGACGAAAAGCCCATTTTTTGTCATGATTTTTTGTCATAGAAGTTGGAGCCCACCACATCTATGATGATACCGGGTTTTGTCACAATTATCGTCATAGAAGTGTCATATGTATGATAGAGAAAAAATTCGTTCGGCCCAAAATGTCACGGATGTGTATTTTTTTGTAGTGCATGAGAGATCAATAGTTTCCCTAAAACAAATCCACCACCGTGCTCTAAAAGATATAAGTGAAGTACTAGAGCAAAACTATATAACTCAAAAGATATAAGTGAAGCACATAGAGTATTCTAACAAATTCCAAATCATGTATGGCTCTCTCAAAAGGTGTGTACAGCAAGGATGATTGTGGTAAACTAAAAAGCAAAGACTCAAATCTACAAGACGCTCCAAGCAAAACACATATCATGTGGTGAATAAAAATATAGCTCAGTAAAGTTACAGATGGAAGTAGACGAAAGAGGGGATGCCTTCCGGGGCATCCCCAAGCTTTGGCTTTTAGGTGTCCTTAGATTATCTTGGGGGTTCCATGGGCATCCCCAAGCTTAGGCTCTTGCCACTCCTTGTTCCATAATCCATCAAATCTTTACCCAAAACTTGAAAACTTCACAACACAAAACTTAAAGTGGAAATCTCGTGAGCTCCGTTAGCGAAAGAAAACAAAAGAACACTTCAAGGTACTGTAATGAACTAATTATTTATTTATATTGGTGTTAAACCTACTGTAGTCCAACTTCTTTATGGTTTATAAACTATTTTACTAGCCATAGATTCATCAAAATAAGAAAACAACACACGAAAAACAGAATCTGTCAAAAACAGAACAGTCTGTAGTAATCTGTAACTAGCGCAATATCTGGAACCCCAAAAAATCTAAAATAAATTTCTGGACGTGAGTAATTTATATATTAATCATCTGAAAAAATAATTAACTAAATATCACTTTCCAAATAAAAATGGCAGCAGTTCTCGTGAGCACTAAAGTTTCTGTTTTTTACAGAAAGATAACAAGACTTTCCCCAAGTCTTCCAAACGGTTCTACTTGGCACAAACACTAATTAAACACAAAAAACACAACCAAAACAGAGGCTAGGTAAATTATTTATTACTAAATAGTAGCAAAAAGCAAGGAATAAAAATTAAATTGGGTTGCCTCCCAACAAGCGCTATCGTTTAACGCCCCTAGCTAGGCATAAAAAGCAAGGATAGGTCTAGGTATTGCCATCTTTGGTAGGCAATCCATAAGTGGCTCTCATAATATATTCATAAGGTAATTTAATTTAATTTCTAGGAAAGTGTTCAATGTCTTTCCTTAATGGAAACTGGAATCTAATATTTCCTTCCTTCATATCAATAATTGCAGCAATCGTTCTAAGGAAAGGTCTACCAAGGATAATAGGACATGAAGGATTGCAATCTATGTCAAGAACAATAAAATCTACGGGCACATAATTCCTATTTGCGACAATAAGAACGTCATTGATTCTTCCCATACATTTCTTAATAGTGGAATCCGCAAGGTGCAAGTTTAGAGAGCAATCATCAAAATCACGGAAACCTAACAAATCACACAAAGTCTTTGGGATCGTGGAAACACTAGCACCCAAATCACACAAAGCATAGCATTCATGATATTTAATTTTAATTTTAATAGTAGGTTCCCACTCATCATAAAGTTTTCTAGGGATAGAAACTTCCAACTCAAGTTTTTCTTCATAAGATTGCATCAAAGCAGCAACGATATGTTTAGTAAACGTGTTATTTTGACTATAAGCATGAGGAGAATTTAGCACGGATTGCAACAAGGAAATACAATCAATTAAAGAGCAATTTTCATAATTAAATTCCTTGAAATCCAAAATAGTGGGTTTAGCAACATCTAGGGTTTTGATTTCTTCAGTCCCACTTTCATCAAATTTAGCATCAAGATTTCAAAACTCTGAATTTTTGGAACGCCTTCTAGGTAAAGGTGGATCATATTTAGTCCCACCATTATCAAGATTCATATTGCAAAACAAAGATTTAATAGGGGATACATCAATAACTTTTAGATCTTCATCTTTATTTTCATAGGAACTAGAAGAACACGCTCTTATAATGGCATCTTTCTTAGCACGCATCCTAGCGGTTCTTTCTTTGCACTCATCAATGGAAATTATCATGGCTTTGAGAGACTCATTGATATCATGCTTAGGAGGAATAGATCTAAGCTTTAAAGAATCAACATCAAGAGAAATTCTATCAACTTTCCTAGCCAACTCATCAATCTTAAGCAATTTCTCTTCAATCAAAGCATTGAAATTCTTTTGCGAAGTAATAAATTCTTTAATATTAGATTCAAAATCAGAGGGCATCTTATTATAATTTCCGTAAGAATTGTTGTAGGAATTACCATAATTATTAGAGGAATTGCTAGGATAAGGCCTAGGATTAAAGTTTCCTCTATACGCGTTGTTACCAAAATTGTTCCTACCAATGAAATTCACATCCATAGATTCATTATTATTCTCAATCAAAGTAGACAAGGGCATATCATTAGGATCAGAAGAAACACTCTTACTAGCAAATAATTTCATAAGTTCATCCATCTTTCCACTCAAAACATTAATTTCTTCTATCGCATACACCTTTTTATTAGTAGATCTTTCAGTATGCCATTGAGAATAATTAACCATAATATTATCTAGGAGTTTAGTAGCTTATCCTAAAGTGATTTATAGAAAAGTGCCTCCCGCGGCCAAATATAAAAGATTTCTAGAAGCAAAATTCAATCCGGCATAAATTTTTTGTATAATCATCCACATATTCAAACCATGAGTAGGGAAATTACGTATCATTAAGTTCATCCTCTCCCAAGCTTATGCAACATGTTCATGATCAAGTTGCTTAAAATTCATAATATCGTTTCTAAGGGAGATGATCTTAGCGGGAGGAAAATACTTAGAGATAAAAGCATCTTTGCACTTGTTCCAAGAATCAATACTATTTTTAGGCAAAGACGAAAACCAAGATTTAGCACGATCTCTAAGCGAAAAAGGAAATAGCTTCAACTTAACAATATCGTTGTCCACATCTTTCTTCTTTTGCATATCACACAAATCAACGAAGCTATTTAGATGGGTAGCGGCATCTTCACTAGGAAGGCCGGAAAACGGATCTTTCATGACAAGATTGAGCAAAGCGGCATTAATTTCACAAGATTCAGCATCGGTAAGAGGAGCAATCGGACTGCTAATAAAATCATTATTGTTGGTATTGGTAAAGTCACACAATTTAGTGTTATCTTGAGCCATTATGACAAGCAAGCAATCCAACACACAAGCAAACAAAAAGCAAGCGGGCAAAAAGAGGCAAATAGAGAAAGAGAGGGAGGATAGAGAGAGAAAGAGGGCGAATAAAACGGCAAGGGTGAAGTGGGGGAGAGGAAAACGAGAGGCAAATGGCAAATAATGTAATGTGGGAGATAAGGGTTGTGATGGGTACTTGGTATGTTGACTTTTGCGTAGACTCCCCGGCAACGGCGCTAGAAATGGCTCGTTGTCAGGAGTCAAATCTTGACTTGCGCGAACCTCCCCGGCAACGGCGCCAGCAATCTTCTTGCTACCTCTTGAGCACTACGTTGGATTTCCTTGAAGAGGAAAGGATGATGCAGCAAAGTAGCGTAAGTATTTCCCTCAGTTTTTGAGAACCAAGGTATCAATCCAGTAGGAGGCTATGCGCGAGTCCCTCGTACCTGCACAAAGCAAATAACTCCTCGCAACCAACGCGATAAGGGGTTGTCAATCCCTTCACGGTCACTTACGAGAGTGAGATCTGATAGATATGATAAGATAATATTTTTGGTATTTTTGTGATAAAGATGCAAAGTAAAATAAAAGCAAAGTAAAAAAGCCAAGGAAATAACTAAGTATTGGAAGATTAATATGATGAAGATAGACCCGGGGCCATAGGTTTCACTAGTGGCTTCTCTCAAGAGCATAAGTATTTTATGGTGGGTGAACGAATTACTGTTGAGCCATTGACAGAATTGAGCATAGTTATGAGAATATCTAGGTATGATCATGTATATAGGCATCACGTCCGAGACAAGTAGACCGACTCCTGCCTGCATCTACTACTATTACTCCACTCATCGACCGCTATCCGGCATGCATCTAGAGTATTAAGTTCATGAAAACAGAGTAACGCCTTAAGCAAGATGACATGATGTAGAGGGATAAATTCATGCAATATGATAAAAACCCCATCTTGTTATCCTCAATGACAACAATACAATACGTGCCTTGTTGCCCGTACTGTCACTCGGAAAGGACACTGCAAGATTGAACCCAAAGCTAAGCACTTCTCCCATTGCAAGAAAGACCACTCTAGTAGGCCAAACCAAACTGATAATTCGAAGAGACTTGCAAAGATAACCAATCATACATAAAATAATTCAGAGAAGATTCAAATATTGTTCATAGATAATCTTGATCATAAACCCACAATTCATTGGTCTCAACAAACACACCGCAAAAAGAAGATTACATCGAATAGATCTCCACAAGAGAGGGGGAGAACATTGTATTGAGATCCAAAAAGAGAGAAGAAGCCATCTAGCTAATAACTATGGAACTGAAGGTCTGGGGTAAACTACTCACACTTCATCAGAGAGGCTATGGTGTTGATGTAGAAGCCCTCCGTGATGGATGCCCCCTCCGGCAGAGCTCCGGAACAGACCCCGAGATGGGATCTCGTGGATACAGAAAGTTACGGTGGTGGAATTAGGGTTTTTGCTCCGTTTATGATTGTTTGGGGGTACGTAGGTATATATTGGAGGAAGGAGTACGTCGGTGGAGCAATAGGGGGCCCACGAGGGTGGAGGGCCCTCCTGGGGGGGTAAGCGTGCCCCCTACCTCGTGGCTTCCTCCTTTATTTCTTGACGTAGGGTCCAAGTCTCCTGGATCATGTTTGTTCCTAAAATCACGTTCCTGAAGGTTTCATTCCGTTTGGACTTTGTTTGATATTCCTTTTCTGTGAAACTCTGAAATAGGCAAAAAAACAATTCTGGGTTGGGCCTCCGGTTAATAGGTTAGTCCTAAAAATAATATAAAAGTGGATAATAAAGCCCAATAATGTCCAAAACAGTAGATAATATAGCATGGAGCAATCAAAAATTATAGATACGTTTGAGATGTATTAGTTCGTCAAGCGAACCCCAAATGGAAGCTTACAGTGATAAGCAAAAATTTCTAGTGATATGGTAAATGGATTATCATAAAGCATAAACGACACCCTACACTCACGTGGAAAATATTTAAATCCTTTGACAAATGATTCAGTGAGAAGTTGGTGTTGTTCACACTTATCTGAAAGGTAGGGACCGAGGCCGGCATTGTGAACATATTGATCAAATTCCTCCTTAATGCCCACACGAACCATATACTCATCGCAAGGACATAAGCATGTTTTGGTGGCGGCATCTCGTGTGGAACTTTCACTTGGTTCAACATAAGACTGGCGAGCAGAACTGTCACTAGAAGATGCCCCCGAGGATCGTCTCCTCGAAGAACTCCTTCCAAATAGGTTCATCGTGTCCGCGTGCAATTTTCTGAAGAAAAAATTGGGGTAACAAAAAATTGTCAACAAAAATTTATAAGATTGATAGCAACTACTCATAGGGATACATAGAGGCCAAAACAAGCATTCAAACTACTTAGAACACTAAGAATTTAACATGCAAGCATATCTACAGCAGCACCAATAGTAGCTAATTATTCAAAATATAAACCACTAAAACAAGAACTAATTGGACAAACGGTGGAGTCACATACCAAGCAACAATCCCCCGAAATAGTTTCGGAAACGGAGCTTCGAGCAAAGAGATCGAAATCCGCGGGTTTGAGCTCAAGAACACGAGAGAGAGAGAGAGAGAGAAAGTGAGCAATGGAGATTTTTTTCTGGAGGTAAGTGACGATGTGGGATGAAGAGGTAAGTGAGGGGGCCCACATGGGGACCACAGCCCACCAGGGCGTGCCTGTGTGCTGGCACGCCCAGGTGGGTTGTGCCCACCTGGTGCACCTCCCTGTAATGTTTATTGCACCAAAAATTCTCAAATATTCGGGGGGAAAATTGTGTAAAATTTTCAAGGCATTCTGAGAACTTCTATTTTTGGGTCATTTTTTATTGCACGGGAAATTCAGAAAACAGACAAAACATGGCATTTTATTTTATTTAACTAATAAAAACTGAGAATAAAAAGTAGGGATGGAAGGTAGTGCTTACTAAATTCATCAACTTCATACTGTTCAAAAATGATCCATTAATAAGGTTGATCAAGTCTTATTAACAAGCACTTTCGATTAGCATGAAACCGAAGAACTTTCGTAAATCACTAAGTTACCTCAATGGGGATATGCATTTCCCCAACAATAAGCATTTCATATTTCTTTTTGACAATAGGTAGAGGTATATTAAAACTTCCAATAGTGATTGCCAGAGATTTTTCGATAACATTAATACCATTCACTTGGAATTGTTTCTTCGGAAAGTGCACCGTATGCTCATTGCCATTAATATGAAAAGTGACCTTGCTTTTATTGCAATCAATAACAGCCCCTGCAGTATTCAAAAAGGGTCTACCAAGGATAATCGACATGTTGTCGTCCTCGGGCATCTCAAGTATAACAAAGTCAGTTAAAATAGTAACATTAGCAACAACAACAGTCACATACTCACAGATGACGATAGGTATGGCAGTTGATTTGTCAGCCATTTGCAAAGATATTTTAGTAGGTGTGAGTTTATGCAAGTCAAGTCTTTTATATAAACAGAAAGGCATAACACTAATACTAGCTCCTAAATCACACAAAGCAGTTTTCACATAATTCTTTTTGATAGAGCAAGGTATAGTCGGTATTCCCGGATCTCCGAGTTTTAGGTATTCCATCTTTAAAAGTGTAATTAGGAGGCATGGAGATTTCAGCTTCCGGTATTTTTCTCTTATTTGTGATGATGTCTTTCATATACTTTGCATATGGAGGCATTTTTAGGATTTCAGTCAAGCGAGTACGCAAAAAGACTGGCCTCAGCATTTCAGCAAAGCGTTGAAATTCTTCATCATCATGCTTTTTAGTTGACTTGGGTGGAAAAGGCATAGGTTTTTGAACCCACGGTTCTCTTTCTTTACCGTGTTTTCTAGCAACAAAGTCTCTTTTGTCATATCTTTTATTTTTAGGTTGTGGGTTATCAAGATCAACAGGTGGTTCTATCTCAGCATCATTATCTGGTTCTTTATCATTGGTTGGTTGAGAGTCTTCATGAACCTCATCATTATCTTTTTCATTATCGTTAGGTGAGTGTTCATTACCAGATTGAGTTTTAGCACCTGAGATAGAAACTTCATTATCATTGTTAGGAGGTTTCTTTATTTCAAGTTCACTAGGAGCATGCAAAGTCCTATAATTTTTCTTTTTCTTTCTATAAGAACTAGGTGCACTAGTATTAGCTCTTTGTGAATCTTGTTCAATTCTTTTTGGGTGTCCCTTAGGATAAAGTGGTTCCTGAGTCATTTTACCTCATCTAGTTGCAACTCTAACACCAAATTCATGCATATTATTATTCATTTCATCAAGAAATTCTCTTTGAGATTTAGAAACTTGTTATTATTGAGTTTGAACCATAGAACCATGTTTTCCAACACCTCTAACATCATTTGATATTCTAAATAACAAGTCACTCAAGCGAGCAATCATATCAGAATTATATTTCAATTGTTTCATAACATTTGCATTACAGTGATCTTGTTTTCTAGTTTAGTTTTCAAACTCATAAAGGCATTGACTAGGATGCATATTGTGAGGATTGTCACTATCATTAAACTTCATAAAAGAATTTACCTCTACCACCTTAGGTAGTGGTGGTGTATTAAGCCCATGTATTTCTTCAATAGGAGGTAAATTTTTAACATCGTCAGCTTTAATACCTTTTTCATTCATAGATTTCTTTGCCTCTTGCATATCTTTAGGACTGAGTTATAATATACCCCTCTTCTTTGGAGTGGGTTTAGCCGGTGTTTCGGGAATAGTCCAATCATCATAGTTTTTCAATATGTTATTCAACAATTCCTCAGCTTGTCCAACAGTTTATTCCCTGAAAACACAACCAGACGACTAACTAGGAAGTCCCTAGAAGCATCGGTTAGTCCATTATAGAAGATATCAAGTATTTCATTTTTATTAAGAGGATGATCAGGCAAAGCATTAAGTAACTGGCAAAGCCTCCCCCAAGCTTGTCGGAGACTCTCTTCTTTAGTTTGAGAAAAGTTAAATATTTCCTGTAAGGCAGCTTGTTTCTTATGAGCAGGAAAATATTTTTCAGAGAAGAAATAAATCATATTCTGGGGACTACGCACACAACCAGGAGCAAGAGTATTGTACCAAGCTTTAGCATCACCCTTTAATGAGAAAGGATCAGATTGAACCAAAGTGATTAACTCTGGGTCGACAGAGAATTCATAATCCTTATCATCAATAAAGATAGGTGAAGTAGAAAACTTAGGATCACACTTCATTCTAGCATTCAGAGATTTTTCTTTATACTTGTGTAATAATTTCTCTAGATCATCTCTATCTTTGCAAGCAAGAATATCTCTAGTCGTTTCATCACTCATAACATAACCTTCCGGTACCTTAGGCAATTCATATCTAGGAAGGCTAGTTCTAGCAGGTGTTTCAGGAGATTCAGTTTCAAGCTCATCATCAGATTCAACAACATCATGTTGTATTACTCTAGCAATTTGTTTATCAAGAAATTCACCAAGTGTCGCATCATCATTATCAAGCAAGGTACTAGCATCATCATAAGCATCATTCATAGTAGAAGTAGCATCATCAATAACTTGCGACATATCAGAATTGATAGCATGTGGTGGTGTTGCAAGTTTATTCATAACAGAAGGTGAATCTAAAGCAGAACTGGATGGCAGTTCCTTACCTCCCCTCGTCCTTGAGGGAAATATCTTAGTCTTAGGATCCTTCAGATTCTTCATAGTGATAATATGATAATAATCCCAAGTGACTCAACAAATATAGTTATGCTCCCCGGCAACGGCACTAGAAAAAGGTCTTGATAACCTACAAGTATAGGAGATCACAACAGTTTTTGAGGGTAGAGTATTCAACCCAAATTTGTAGATTTGACACAAGGGGAGCCAAAGAATATTTGAAGGTATTAGCAGCTGAGTTGTCAATTCAACCACACCTAGAGATTAGTTATCTGCAGCGAAGTGAATAGTAGCAAAGTAGTTTCATAGTTTTCATAGTAGTGACAGTAGCAATAGTAACAGTAACAATGATAGCAATAATTTTGTAGCAAGCGTAACAGTGATGATAGCAGTAGTAACTTAGCAGAAACAATATAAGATAAATTCGTAGGCATTGGATCGGTGACTTGTTGGATGATATTCATCATGTGACAGTTATAACCTAGGGCTATTAGGTACTAGCTCCAGTTCATCAATATAATGTAGGCATGTATTCAGTAAATAGTCGTACGTGCTTTATTAAAAGAACTTGCATGACATCTTTTGTCCTACCCTCCCGTGGCAGCGGGGTCCATATTGGAAACTAAGGTATATTAAGGCCTCCTTTTAATAGAGAACCAGAACATAGCATTAACACATAGTGAATACATGAACTCCTCAAACTACGGTAATCACCGGAAGAAGTCCCAGTTATTGTCACTCCGGGGTTACCGGATCATAACACGTAGTAGGTGACTATAACTTGCAAGATCGGATCTAGAACATGGATATAATGATGATAACATAAACGGTTCATATCTGAAATCATGGCACCCGGGCCCAAAGTGACAAGCATTAAGCATGGCAAAGTCATAGAAACATCAATCTAAGAACATAGTGGATACTAGGGATCAAGCCCTAACAAAACTAACTCGACTACATGATGAATCTCATCCAACTCCTCTTCGACCAGCGAGCCTGCGAAGGAATTACTCACTCCCGGTGGGGAGCATCATGGAATTGGCGATGGAGAAGGGTTGGTGATGATGAAGAACGAAGACCCCCCCCCCTCTCCGGAGCCCCAAACGGACTCCAGATCTGCCCTCCCGAGGAAGAACAGAGCTTGGCAACGGCTCCGTCTCATGGATCGCGACAATTCTTTCTCCCTGATTTTTCTCCAAAAATAGGATTTTATAGCGTTGGATCAGGTTCTGCGTGGCCACTAGGTGGGGACAACCCACCTGGGCACGCCAGGAGAGGGGGGCACGCCCTGGTGGGTTGTGCCCACCCAGGTGCCCCTCTCTGGCATGTCTTGGCTCCAGAAATTCTTATTATTGATATAAAAAATCCTGTAAAGTTTCATTCCATTCCGAGAACTTTTATTTCTGCACAAAAACAACACCATGGTAGTTCTGCTGAAAACAGCGTCAGTCTGGGGTTAGTTTCATTCAAATCATGCAAACTAGAGTCCAAAACAAGAGGAAAAGCGTTAGGAAAAGTAGATATGTTGGAGATGTATCAATGCCCAGTAGCAGGGCGATGCGCTATGGTGTGGAGGTTAGCTAGGCGTTGCCGCTCTAAGTAGCGCATTCCAGTGAGGCCAAGCGTCCGGGTGCGTCATTAAGTCACGGAGTTGGTTCCTCGGGCACCGAGCCTCTTAACGATGACATACAGATGAACGACGTGAATGCGGGCAGCTAGCGCCGACTGGGGACACACCGCGCGACGGCACGAGGGATGAGGGTTTTTGGTGTGTCAGGGTAGTCAGCTGCGGTCATGGCAACGTTGGAGATACCCTTTGCTCACATGTGATCCCCACATGTCATTGAAAAAGCAAGATGACCCGGCATGGTCTCAGGTCCTGGGGATGCAGTTGGCCGCGCTACACCACTCCGCGGACGCGCCACGGCGCGCGCGCACTTCGGTGCCTCGTGCATCCTCGACGAGCCGGGTGTTGATCTACTGGTCGTGCCACAGCGCTAACGCCATGCTCGGCACACTGAAGCCGACCATGTCCAGCCACGATGAGTGTGTCACTCACCGCGGTTGCCATGTCCAGAGGCGGCGCTGGAGCTGCACCACGTTGCTGGCACCCACGACCCACATGAATGGTTTCCGGTGGCGAGGAGGTCATGGGCGAACTCCTCCATTAGACTAGTCTGCGCCACGTCGTCCCGACAGGTGTCCCCCACATGTCAGTTTCCTTGTTTTCCTGGGCAAATTCGAGCGTCAGTACCCCGCGTTGCGCATTAGGCGCAGAACAGGTGGTTTTTGTGCCCTGGTTCAAATGTGGTACAGTACCAAGTTGTTACCCTAGCCCCAAGTGTGGTGGTTTTGGGTATAGTACCACCCTTTTCCTTTTCAAGTAGTGAAGCGTAACACTTGATTAAGTAGCTAGATGGTGTGCTAAATGTAGGTGTCCGACTATTTGAAGGAATAATTGAGGTGTGCCCGGTCCATGCCCGCATTTAGGGGTCCAACTTACCATGTTTCGGTAGTAGTAACTATACTAGTCCCTGCGTACTCCCTCTGTTTTTATTTACTCCACATTTTAGCTTTGCTCAAAGTCAAACTTTGTAAACTTTGACAAACTTTATAGACAGAAATAATAACATATACAATAACAAATCAATACCATTAGCGTTGCACGTAACATCAAGATGCATTTGTATGACTAGTTTATCTTGTGAGAGAAAATTATGAACAAGGGAAGGCCTTATTTGCAAATTGGAGAGGTGTGTGGGTACCTTTTTGCAAAATAGCCATAGTTTCCTTCCTATCTGTCAGATATAAATTGGATGGACTATATTGCAGGATGGCAGGCACACCATCATCACCAACTCTGCTTTTTATAAGAGTGTAGATAAAAAGCAGAGTTGGTGATGATGGTGTGCCTGCCATCCAGCAATATAGGCCGTCCGATCTATATGTAACGGATAGGAAGGAAACCATGACAATTTACCCGCACTCCTCTCCACATTTGCAGATAAGGCCTTCCCTCGTTCATCCTTTTCTCCCACAAGATCTTT
Source organism: Triticum dicoccoides (assembly GCF_002162155.2). Taxonomy (NCBI): domain Eukaryota; kingdom Viridiplantae; phylum Streptophyta; class Magnoliopsida; order Poales; family Poaceae; genus Triticum; species Triticum dicoccoides. The sequence continues at coordinate 442,393,157 of NC_041382.1, forward strand.
ATGTTCCGTGCAACGCACGGGCAACTTGCTAGTTTTCTATAAATTTGGTCAAATTTTATGAAGTTTGACTTTAGTCAAACCTAATATGCAGAGTAAATAAAAACAGAGAGAGTATCTTACTCCGTGACCAAGGCGGAAGGGAAAATGAGACAACTTATTGTTTATTTGAGCCGTTCAAGTATAAGGAACACTGGAATGAAGAGCTTCTACTGGAGTTCTATGCCACTTTACACATTCGAGGCTACAACAGGGATCCGAATACTTGGGTCCTTGAGTGGATGACAGGTGATGTTCATCATGAAGCCAAAGCTCAAGACATCATCCAGCCGACTTCCCTGTCCACTCCAGGTGTAACATCCCAAATTTTCAATTTGGAATGTTATACATTATATCATCATTGCATATCATATTTATTTGCATTTTGGTTGATCCTAGAAATTCTACGCAACTCAAGGACCCTCGGAGAGAGTTGGGGATTTCGTTATTTTTCATATTTGAGTTTTCTCAAATTTTGAAAATACGATCATTTGATTTTATTTATTTTATCTTCAATTATTTTATTATAAAAATATGAGAGAGGGAATAAAATGACTTTCCCAAAATAAAGAAATATTGAGGATTTAATATTAAAATCAAATAAGATTTTACTTTGGATTTATTTGCTATTTTATTTGAATTTAGGAAAAATGCCTGTTTTTAAAAATTGCATTTAGGCCCCAAATAAATGTTCATCCTGTGCGGCATGATTTTAGAAGCCGAGAAAAATTTATTTCGGGATTTTTGGAGTCTGTTTAGTATTCCTTTCGTTTGTTTTTTGCGCGTAATAATTTAAAAAAAGCGAACCGACTACGGGCCGTGTTTGGTCCGGACTCCTCAGGGGGGGGGGGGCTTCCTTTATATAGCGCGCCCCGGGGCCCGAATCAGCCCAAGCCGCCACCGCCCTAACCCTAAGCCGCGCCCGAGCCCAGCCGCCGCCGACGAGGTCGATCCTGCCGCCGCCGCTGCCCCGCCGCCGCCGACGAGGTCGATCCCGCCGCCGCCGCCGCCGTTTTTTTAGAAAAACCATTTGGTTTTTTCGTCGGTTTTTCGTTGATTTTTTTAGATCCATTTTTTTAGATAGATCGGTTTTTTGGTTTAGTTAATTAGCGAGTGTTCGCTCGTTCGTTCGTTTTAACGAACGCGTTCATCATTTAGATCCAGATAGCGAACGTTCATTCGTTAATCTGTTTGTCATTTTTCTTTTTCTCGGATTTATTCCGCGATTTTCCTGATCGTGATTTCTGATCCGATTTTCGTTTTAGTATAACTTTTCGCTCGTTTATCGGAATCAGGCGATTCAAGCGCCTCGAGTTTCGTCTCGAAACCCTCTTTCTGTTTAACCAACTCAAACAAGTTTTTGCCTCTGTAAAATTTGACCTAGATCCAGAATAGTAAGCGAAGCCTGTTTCTTTCGTCGTTTGTCTTTCGTTGCTTCGTTCGATTTGATTCTTTTTGCCAACCGGAGTTCTTAAGTTGAACTTTCTGGTTAGATCTCTTATTTGAGTTTTACCTATGCATTAGTTGAGTACTTATTGTATGCTTGTTTGTTTGCGATAGAGTACCCGCAGTGCGCCGCTTGCTACTTCGAATCGCTAGGTTTTGCGGATCATCAGCAAGGCAAGTAACCCTTTCATCATACCTCCTACTACCCAGTTTTATTGCATTAGATCAATCCTCACACATTGTATGATTAGGATCTAATTAAATTGTGGGTTTTGGGAAGTAGATGAGGTAGTACCTATTACCTGTGTTATTATCAAACCCTTGGGAGTTACTTCTATGTTGCTTATATTGCCATGCTATGCTAGTAGACGTGGATTGGGTGAGTGTATCCATGACAGACGTGAGATTGTTAAATTAATGGTTTATCTAAGGTGGCAACTTAAACACACATCTGGGTGGATTGAGGCACCTGGGTATTCCAGCGATTGCCTGTTTTTCTTTTGGACTGCCACCCAGGCTCAAAGAGATCATGAGATTATTCATACTAGAAACTTCCATGTGCAGCCAGAAGCTACTATGGGCTCTAGCATAGTTGATTAAGTTGTGCGAACTCTTACAGTGGTAGACTAGCAGATGTAGGGGAAAGTAGGTGTAACGGTCTACCCGATCGTAAGGTGCTAGCGCTTCTGAAAGACTATGTCTCGGTCATCCGTTTCTCAAACACCATGAAGTGCAAGAATCCCAATGGAGGAGATCGAGTCTTGTGGGGAAAAGTGCGCAAACCTCTGCAGAGTGTATAAACTAATCATGGTTAGTCGTGTCCTCGGTTATGGACATCTTGAGTATCTAGTACTTGGATTATCAGGTGAATCTCATCATGTTACTCTAATTAATTTGTTGGGTTTTTAATGATGATGTTTAATTGGGATTGAGAGGGTGTCTACACTCTAAATGTTTAACAACCACCATGATAGTTAAATAAAATTTATTCCTTTACAGTAGGGAAAAATTGGCTTTACGCAAAACTGTAACCATAGAGCATTCCACCAGCCAAATATGCATGTAGTATAGCCTTATTCTTTCATTGCTCTCTATGTGTTACATTGCCAGCATATTCCATGTGCTGACCCATTTCGGGCTGCAACGTTCATATTGCAGACTTTTCAGACGACGAGTAAGGTGCTTTTAGATCATGGTTCTATACTCAGTGATGCCGTTGGAGTTGATGGACTCACTTATCTTCCAAGCCTTCCGTTGTTATCGTTATTAGATGGCCTTATGCCATGTTTATTGTAATATGTTCTCTTTTGAGACACTCGATGTAATAAGTGTGTGATTGCTACTATGTTATAAATCCTTCAAGTACTGTGTGGTGCCAGCATTATTGATCCAGGGATGACACCGGAGCACAGAGATTGGACCGTTTGAGGTATGGTCGCTACACCAGATGAGTTATATTAACCTGGTTGTCAGCTTCATAGGAATGAGCTGCAGAGCATTTTTCAGAAGTCGAAGCCAAATATGAGTCAAATGCTTAGCATGATGAAGCCATTGCCACAACACGCTGAATATCCAAAGGAGTTCTTTGTAAAGGACCTCGAGTACTTGCCACACACAGTGTATCATATTCGGAGGTGTACTCTATGGCCCATCAAGGGACATTCTTCTGAAGCTAAACTTGAAGGCGCCATGAAGACTTTGGTATTCTATATCATCAATGGCATCAGGTTCAACACCCAGGATTTCTTCATCAGACAACTTACTGCTTCTGGGATTTATCTGTTTGGCCTGAAGTTCTATGCACCATGGGTGATGTGCTTGATTAAGCTTCACTCCACCATTGACTATCAGCCCTCAACGCGCAACAATATTGTTTTTCTGCTTGAAGTTGATATGTCCATTAAAGCCATCTACCCCGAGCCTGCAAAGAAGCCACTCTACCTTCAGAATGCTAAATTTCAAAGCTTCTCGCGGCCAATCGAAGGAATTCTTGTGCCCAATGCTGCAACTTCTGCATAGCCTCTAGATGGCAACATGCGCTTTCCACACCGAGCCAACACTGAAGCCACTGCAAGCACAATTGCTCAAAGGCCTCAGAAGTGTCCTCGTGTACTCAATGACCGAGAGCTTCTGGTGGCTTTGCATCAAAAGCATGATAGGCATCATGACTGGCAAAGGCGTCAGATGCACAGTCTCTCGATGGATGTCAATCGCATCCGCAACTTGGCCACCAAGAACTCGTTCGTTGCACATGAAGCTTGTAGGCGGTCCTAGAAGAGCCTCACACTTCTATGTTCTGAAGATGATCTGCGTGCAGATGGCTTCACCGAGCAATTCAAGTTTGACTCCATGCCTCCTCAAAATGCAAGCTGGCATCGCACTCCCTCCATTGAAGATTCTGAGCATTCATCTTCGGCTGCAACTGTTGTTGTGAGAACGTCGATGAAGAAGACGACGCCACGTCACCAACCCTGGCTGCACTGCATCAAGATACTGCGCCAGGCTCGTCTGCACCACCAAACTCCAGCATCGACCCTGCTCCATCTTCTACTCCAGCTGGGAATGAGTAGATCATCTATGTCTTCAAACCTTTTTGGTCATTACTGACAAAAGGGGAGAAGCATATGACGTTGATAGTCTTCAAGCAGGTCCATATGGGTGGTTGCATTATTTTGCTAAGTTCTTACAACTCTTGTTTTGAAACAATTTGGTTTTTGAGTTGTAACACTTAAACCTGACGATCGTCTGCTATGTTTTGCTGCTACTTTGTGATGTGATGATAAATTCCGCATGAAGTCATCCTGCAGACGCCCATTTTTCATTGTGCATGTCATTTATCTTCATTATACCTATACATGCATGATGAATTGTCTTCATGAGTTGAAGAGGATCTCCACAAAGTAAAACCTGCCGTGTGCATTTTCATTCAAAGGCAAACTACTCATATGCACATCTTCAGGGGGGCCTTTTGCAACTTATGAAGACAATGATTTTATCCTTAACTCTCACATACTTTTATCCCCATTGAAAACTTCAACCATTTTGTCATCAATCACCAAAAAGGGGGAGATTGTAAGTGCATCTAGTGCCACCCCTAGTTGGTTTTGGAGTATTGATGACAAACTTGGTTGAGGGACTAATGTATTTGTGAGAATTGCAGGATAACACAGGTAGTAGTCCCTTATTGATTCGGTTTACCTACCAGAGATGACCCCTAAAAATGTGTGAAGGCATTGAAGACAATGGTGGTACGTGAAGACATTCACGATGAAGATTATGACATGAGAGGACATTCATATGAAGACTATGGAGTGCGAAGACATAGGTGTTTCGTAGTTTCCTTTTCTTCTTTGTTGAGTCATAGAAACCACCATACTATTAAGTGGGGTCCAAGTGAACAAAGTCAGAGTGACTGAAGTGATGCTCAACTAAATCCTATGTCCTCGAGCGAAGACAATGAGAGCAAATCTTATCCAGAGTCAGATGAGTCAGCTTTACGTGTTGGTTCCTTAGTGACCCAGGGTCATTTCGGACAAATCAGGTCGGGTTGCCTCCTGGCTATAAATAGCCCACCCCCTACACCATAAATTGATGGTTGCTCAGAGTTAGTACACATTTTTTGTCATTTGAGAGCAACCCACCTCCAAAGCATTTGAGAGAGAAATCCTTGCGAGGATAAAGCCCAAAACACCCAGAGCCAAAGAGTGTTATGCATCACTGAAGTCTTTCTGTCTGTGTGACCTGAAGACTTGTTAGACTTGAGGAATGTGAATCCTCCAGCCGGTTAGGCGTCGCGTTCTGAGCATCCAAGAGCCATTGTGGATTGCCGGTGAACGAAGTCTATGAAGGTTTGGAAGTTGATACGTCTCCAACGTATCTATAATTTTTGATTGTTCCATGCTATTTTATTATCAATCTTGGATGTTTTATAATCATTTTATATCATTTTTTGGTACTAACCTATTGACATAGTGCCAAGTGCTAGTTGCTGTTTTTCATTTTTTTTACATCGCAAAAAATCAATATCAAACGGAGTCCAAATGCCACGAAACTTTACAGAGATTTTTTATGGGCCAAAAGGAAGGCAGTGGGCCCTGGTTGCACCTGGGGGCACTACTAGGAAAAGGCGTACTAGTGGCGCACCAGTTTTGCCTACTAATGGCGCACTACTGGTGCGCCACTAGTACCACGCCACTAGTATTTTTTTACTAATGGCGCACCACTGGTGCGCCATTAGTATCTGGTATACTAATGGCGCACCACGCCGTGCGCCATTAGTATAGACCACCATGCGCCATTAGTATGCCTCCCAGGGGGCCATATTTACCCACGTGCTTTGGCATACTAATGGCGCACTATGGTGTGATGCGCCATTAGTATCCTTTGGCATACTAATGGCGCACTGTGTAGTGATGCGCCATTAGTATCCTTTGGCATACTAATGGCGCACTTTGAGGTGATGCGCCATTAGTATGAATATTAGGTTTTATTTTTTTTTCTGATTTTTGCACAGGTTACAAAATATATTATTGGACAGAATATAGACAGCAGCACACAACAACAGCACATTCATCGAATACAATAGAAGATTAGTCTCCGAATACAATTCATCATATTAGTCTCCGAATTCAAAAGACCGAACAAAGATAAAACATTACAAGTCTCGAGACCGCGAGTAGCGAGTTTGTCTTTACATTACAAGTCGATATCGATCATCTAAACTACCATCACATAGAAGAGAGCTGCGGTCATCACGATGAGCATCATCGCGATGAAACTGGTCTTCATCCAGTTCCTCCAACGCTCCCTCCTCTCTCCCGCTAGATAGCGAGCGTATCTAGATTCCGCCTCCGCCCTAGTGGTGTACCCTTTGTAATTGTTACCGCTGAAACGGTGAACCTGTCTCCGACACTCCTCCTAGTCGTCGTAGACTTCGGGAACCTTACCCTTGTACACGACATACGACGGCATCTCTATGCACAAACCAAACAACAGACAAAACATATGCAATATATAAGTATGCAACAAAAGGATCGGAAGAGAAAAGCAAGAAATTAATAGCACGATTCATGGTCCTACTAATAAATAGCATCGATTACATCTAAGTTGAACGACTGTCCAAACCAAAGAGACATACAATTCATTAAAGTTTAATTACAACATGAGCCAACCAATGTTTCAGAACTACACATAGCATCACTACTTTCGACTCGACTCATGGGACTGGAGTGTGGATGAAGCCGCCGTCTGTCGTGATGGTCATGAAATCGCGAACGTTGTCAGCCTGGATTTGTAGCGTTGTGTCTATCTCACTGTTGGACGGTTGATATCTGAGGTAGAACTGCCCCGAGGTATGAAGGACATCTTGATGGATGATGTCCGCAAACTCCAACTGGATGCGAAAGAATTCTTGTCTGATGTCCGCATCCTGGATTGCCGACAAGCTCGCGGCCCAATCTTTGAGATTATCAGGTAGCAGAAGGTGATGATGGTCCCGTACGATCGCCCGCATGTGATGGAGGGCGTAGTGGGCATCCTTTTGACCGCCAGGCGGCTGCTTGACGTAGCAGAACTTAGTATTGTGGGCAAACATGTGCTTGCCGTACCTACGAACTGGCCTGGTAAAGGTGCCTCTAGATTTGGCGTAGCCGGGGAGAACATCATCAAGAACTTTCTTGATATTTGTGTAGTCCATCTTGGAGTCACGGTTCGGGTCGAAATACGTGGCCATGGAATATTTCGGGCTTAAGAGGATGAGTGTGCAATGCATGTCACTGCACAGAACACGGAATGTTAGAAAAAAAAAAGAACGATCGAAATCTAAGAAATCATATGTTTCGGGGCGGTTAAGGGATGACTTACTCGGGAAAGTAAGACACGAGGAAGTTATCCTTATCTGGGTTTGCCAGAATGACGCCTTCGAGGTGTGAACTCGCGACTTGGCGGTCCCCAGCGTTGCCCAAGAGCTTGGCACGCATGTAGAAGGGGTTGACTATCACGATGTCCGGGGTCTTGTCTCTAACGATCCGCATCTCCATACTCAGCGAAAACAGCCGAACGAAGGTGTAGTGCAGTAGATGAAGGTTAAACATAGCAAAGATGTCATCAAACCATAGGACGATTGTACCCCCGATAGCGCCATCCACAAAGCCCTTGCCTCTGGCACCTTGGCCACGAAAACCGGGTATGCCACATCATTCTCTCTGAGACGCCGCTTCTCCAAAGAAAGAACACTGTCATGCAGACTCCGCATAGCACCGGTTGCAGCATTGAGCATATTTGTCGGTAGGATCGCCCTGCCCGCCACATGCACCCTCCTCGAGATATCCTTAGGTCAAGGTGGCCCGTCCTGAGCACGGATCGTACTCGGTGCCGGCTGGCTCGCACCGGCGCCATTTTTAGCCTTTTGTTTTCATCCCTTCTTCTTGATCTGCTGTAATGGGACCGAGTTGTGCTCACAGACCGCCTTCTTGAGCGTGTTGGGGCTGATAATATTTGGCACCTCGGCTATCTGAGGCTCGGGGAAGGCGGCAGCTGGAGGCGTCTCTTGAGAACTAAACGTCAGACGACGCCTGTTGCAATTGGGTTTCTCCGCCGTACCAGCTAGATCGCGGTCGTCTTGGTTGGGTTCTTGAGAAGGAGGCCCGCATAACTCGTCACCGTACCCATGTTCGGCAAAGTACTTATCGACGTTGGTAAATGTATCGTCGTCGTTGTCGTCGTTGTCCGGATCCTGTGCCATATGCATGTCCAGATCCTGTGCCATAGGGATGTCCAGCATGTCCGGTAGCGTTGCGGCGTTCTTGCCATGGCTTGGCGCCGGCACGACTGGCGGTCTTGTCTGTGGGGTGGTGTCCCCCGCCCCCAAACGAATCTGGCTCTTCGGCCAAAGCAGGGGCCAGCTTACGCAGACGCTGAGGGTCATCTCTTCTTCTTCGTCGGCCCCAGCGGGTCGAATCGGAGGTAACAGCTCGTCGCAGCCTAGCAGCACCCGAACCACTTCAACCCTATACACTGTGGGTGGCATCGGATTACCGTGGAACACGGGGTTGCTCGGTTGAACGATTCTGCCCTTGGCGACATCAACCAACTCGCCGCCCACGAAGTGCAGGAGAGTGCAAGGAACGTCAGCGGTGCCCTACGAAAACATGTAGGGCGTCAGGGATGCCCAGTCAAAGGCAAGGAGATGAAGTCGTCGGCCGAGAGGCTTAGTTACCATGATGTCGTCGAGCTCGGCTAATGTCGAGGCACCGCCAACGGCGGGCGTGCAACTAACAGAGGGGCCGCTTGCTGGCGAGGTGCCGGCCGGCATACACCCGGGTGCATTAAGCTCCAATGCCCGTGCCGGCGCCGGAGACACGAATATCGCCTCCGCCGGAGACACCAATGGCGCCGCCTGCACATTGTGCGAGTTGCTGGCCCTGAAGCTGGGAACCGGGGGAGGCCCCTATTGGCCGCCCGCAATCCACGTCGTCAGCCCATGAATCAACATAGGCACCATGGCGTTGAGCGTCGTGCCCAGTTGTTGTTGCACTTGCTCTTGGACAATCTCCGGAATCCGCGCCACTTGTGCCTTGAGTGCTTCAACCTCACGCAACTGGCTTTCCGAGCTGGTCTTTTTCTCCTTTCGCCCACCAGCGGTATAGTATGACGACCATTTTGTGGACAAGCCTTTGCTGGCCACACGACCAGCTGACGTTGGCTTACTGAGCTTATCCTTGTTTTTCATTACGTTCAACACCCTATTTAAAGGGGTGTCGAAAGGGGAGCTCTGAGACGACCCCGTGCTACTGCTTCCATTGTCCTGCGGAAGGAACGTGAACCATTTAGAAATATTGGGGATTAATTAGAATGCAACCGTATGGAGCTAATTACGCGCTGGATGTATTCCTTACCAGAACAAGCTCAAGCGCCCTGGTCTTCGGATCTGTGGTAAGCTCCTTTGTTACCGGGTCCTCCTTGTACCGGGCCCTGAGAAAGTTCCTGGTCTGCTTGTCACGGTATTTCTCGAAGCGGGGCGGTAGGCCTTGCTCGGCACGCTCCGCGTCCTCCTTGTCCCATATAGGCTCCTCCACTCTGTAACCGCCGGGACCGAGTTGGTGGACCCCTAAGTTCAACTTCCGCATTTCTTTCCCCCACTGACTTGATTCGGAGGTTGCGCTGCTCTCGCACTTGATCTTGAACTCCTTGTAGTCATCTTCGCTCATCAAAGGATATTTCGCCTTGATCTTCTCATAACTATCACATTTTTCAATCATTGCCTTCACCGTGCTTTTCCAAGTAGACAGGGCCGTGCTCATCCTCGTGAGGGCGGCACCGTTCACTTTATTCCCTGAGAGGCGTGTGTTTGCAAACTCAGCGGGGAACTTGCATCGTTCATGCAGCTTCGTGAAGAGGAGGCTGCGCAAATTCTCTCGGTCCTTATGCCTTAGGTTCTCAGTGTTGATCGAGACGGTGCTTCGAAGAATGCACCCGAGCTGAACCGAGTACCCCTTGACTACGTGTTTGGGCGCCGTCGGATGCCCGTCGGAGTTCACTTCAGTAAATTCCTCCCTGACGGTGCCGAGCACGCTCGGGCGCCGGTCCTTCCATTGCCTCTTTGGTTGGCTGCCATCTGTGCGTGCACCGCCATCATCAGTGGTGGCATCCGCGGCGCCATCATCAGTGGTGTCATCCCCGACGCCACTAGGGGTTGTGTAGTCAGGATCGGTGTCTTCCGCTGTGTCCTCATAGCGGTGAGGTTCTTCCTCCAACTCCTGGGACAGCTCCCAGAATTGCTTGCCGCCCGAACCGCCGGCCTCATCGTTGTGGGCCATGTTTCGCTCTAAATAGGAAAAAAGTTTGCTCAAAAAGTTGGTTATTGTCAAGGAACAAGATCATGGTCTCATCATTTTGGGTTTTTCGACACCGAGGCATCCTAAAAGCTAAGCTTTTATCATTTAGGGTTTGTCGACACCGAGGCACCCTAAAAGCCTAAGCGTACATCATTTAGGTTCTCGTCGACACCGAGGCACCCTATAGAAGCCAAGTTAAGTTTTCCTCATTTAGGGTTTATCGATGCTGAGGCACCCTAGGTTGGGCCTAATCACTTGGCACTAATCACTTGGCTCTATTGCCACCTATGTTGGGTTTATCATCTAGGGTTTATTGATGCTAAGGAGAATTCTAAGTTGGGCCTAATCACTTGGCTCTATTGCCACCTATGGTTTAATGCAGCAAGAATGGCGGGGCAGTTGATCCTACTTAACTAAGTACTAAGATACCCCGGCCCATGCATTAGTCACAAGTACCCCATATGTCCTATTTTTAGCAAATTCATGCTAAAATTCACGGAAAATTTTAGCATGACCTTTGCTGAAAATAGGACATATGGAGTACCCGAATTTGCCGGAACGGAAGTTAATCGACATTCCGGCAAACTCAAGGGCCTCTCGGGGTACAGCAGCAGCATCACAAGTTGACAAAATTACACCATGATGATACCAAATTCTTGTAGCAGTACAATGAGTTCACAGGATAAAAAAATCATCCACATTCACCAACCCAAACTGGTGGAGATACAGCAAACCAGAACATAGCCTCTTAAATTATTTGTTATAAGGTTGTGATTCCATGATGTTATAAGGTACCTGTTTTGATCAGAAGCAGCAATTGCCACAAAATAATTTCACACACATATTCCAACAAGCACTTCAAAACAGTAGAATATTTACTAACTGTGTTTGCCAAACTGCAACTATGTGATAGTGAACAACACAAGAGGTGTTGCTGCTCAGGGCTTCAATTTGAAATACTACTGGAGGATAACTAACTAAAAATATGTGGAAGTGGAGCATTACTACTCTACAGAAAGATAACACAATGTAACAAAAGTGTAACTCTATCTATCTACAATGAGTGGAAATGGCCAAGCCTAAACAACTTACTACTTAACCAATTCTTAGGCAGGCCATACACAACACTGTCTCATAACGCACCAACCAGTCAAATAACAAGAGCAGTTTAGCACCACTGATACAGTGCTCCAGCTACCAAACCAAACAAGTAAATCAATTACCACACCAGCAGAACCATACAGTCAGTCCCGTGACCCTCACCATACATGTCACTATGATAGAGCATTTGAAGGGAAAATCACATGTTAAGCACACATAGTGATATGGGGCACATTCAGATTCATACTAGTACAGCATGCACATAGAAATGGTGCTCTTTTTTACTATCTGATTTTGTCAAAATGCAAGCATGTATTGCAAACAAGTAGGTGGCTCTGCTCGCGCACGCCGTCTGTAAAGAAAGAAGAGTGGATTACTATATCACAAAATTTCCTAGAGAGCTCCAACCGGTGCAAGCACAGCAACGGCAATGTGGGGGAGGCAAGGCGCAGTCATCGCTAAAATGATGGACAATTGAACCAACCTACAACAATTTCAGACTATAGTTGCCGATAATTACCAACTCCTGACAGTTTCAGACTACAACAGTTTCAATTAACTGTTTTTTAAACTACAACAATTTCAGTGAACTTTTCCTCGGACTATAATATGTGATGCATAGACATTGAACTTTTGTAGGAAAAAAAATAATTACTGAATGTGGCTGGTCCCAGCCACCAACAAATGTGGCCACTGCCATATCATTCAAGATAAGATCCATACATCCTATGGAATGTTACATGTCTGTCTTGGATAGGATGCAGGTGTACATGGACCAGAAAGAAATCTCGTACTAAGGAATTTACAGAAGATGTGCAGTGCAATGTAAGAACCCCAAGTCTGCGACTTACCATGGCCGATGCACGAAATTCGGTTGTAGCTGAGGTTGAGCACTTGAAGCTTCGTCAGTTCCCGAAGCCCCTCGACGTTGGTGATCTTGTTCCGCGACAGATCCAGTGAGTGCAGGCCCTTCGGCAGCGATCCGGGGGAGATATGAACTGCATGACGAACAGAACAACCCAAATTCAGCAACGGAAGTTGTACTATCTATCTACTAGTTACTGAATGTCTGAAGATGCTACTGTCTAGTACGGGAGCACAGGAGCGCGCGAGCACGCGGGAACGGCGGCTGCAGCTAACCCTAGGTCGCCGCCCCGTGGGGGCATGGGGATGAGCGGGGGAGGGAGGGAGGGAGGGAGAGAGACTAACCAGGCTGCGCGGGGAGGCTCGCGCCGCCATCAAGGAGCGCGTCCGACGAGGCTAGCCGCCGTCGAGGGGCAGCTCCGACGAGAGAGATTTGGTGGTGGCCGGAGCGGAGACGACAGAGGACGGAGATGGCGAGCTTGGGGAAGGCGGGGATATACGGCGGGGAGGTCGCGGGCTTCTAGGGTTTTGAGGGAGGCGAGGGAGGCGGTGCTCAGGGGGAGGTGGCGCTCGAGGGTGTGGAAGGGGAGAGGGAGGCGGCAGGGGCGCATGGGCGGCTGCGGCGCAGTGGGTCGGGGCAGCGGCGGCGTCGGGGCGGTGGAGGGAGGGACGAGGGAGGGAGCGGCGCGGTGGAGGGAGAGGGACGAAGTGTCTGGCTAGAGGGAGGGACGAGGGAGGGACGAAGTGTATGGATGGGGAAGATTACTAATGGCGCACCCCCAGGCGGTGCGCCATTAGAATGTTTTTTTATAGCAATGGCGCACTAGCGGGACAGTGCGACATAAGTATACTTTTTTTTAGATAGCAAAGGCGCACCAGCCACCCGTGCGCCATAAGTAAGAATATTTCTTTTACTTTTTTAAAAATTGAATATGAATATGAATATGAAACAATAATATTTTTTTATAAAAACAGTAATAATTGTTGTTTAACAACAATTGTAGTCTACACTTTTTTATTATTATTTTTCAAAAAAATTAATATGAATATGAAACAGTAATATTTTTTATAAAAACAGTAATAATTGTTGTTTAACAACAATTGTAGTCTACACTTTTTTATTATTATTTTTTAAAAAAATGAATATGAATATGAAACAGTAATATTTTTTTATAAAAACAGTAATAATTTTTGTTTAACAACAATTGTAGTCTACACTTTTTTATTATTATTTTTAAAAAAATGAATATGAATATGAAATAGTAATATTTTTTATAAAAACAGTAATAATTTTTTTAAAAATATC
>NC_041382.1:442407450-442491210 GCF_002162155.2 Triticum dicoccoides
GTGGAGCGGGGGAGGGTGCGGTGGGTCGTCGGCGACGGTGGAGCTAGCGGGGGAGGGTGCGGGTGGGATCGAGATCGAGATGGAGGGGATAGCGATTGAGATGGAGGGGGATCGAGATCTAGATGGAGGGGGAATTGAGATCGAGATGGAGGGGGATCGAGATCGAGTGTCCTCATGAATTCAAAAAGTGCCCATGAAATTTAAAAATATTCATGATATCAAAAAGTGCCCATGAAATACAATCGAGAAATGAAGACTACGATTTAAATACAATCGATCTTAGCTAGCTATCTGTTCACAATCTTCTTGCCCTTCTTTTTCGCAAATGGAGTTCTTCTGTGGAACAAACGTCCTTTAGGTAGGGTGGTCCTGCTTCTTCTTGTGGTGTATGCTGCTACTTCATCGTCGTCGTCATGTTCAATCTTCGTGTTGGAAATATGCCCTAGAGGCAATAATAAAATGGTTATTATTACATTTCTTTGTTCATGATAATTGTCTATTGTTCATGCTATAATTGTGTTATCCGGAAATCGTAATACATGTGTGAATACATAGACCACAACACGTCCCTAGTGAGCCTCTAGTTGACTAGCTCGTTGATCAAAAGATAGTCATGGTTTCCTGACTATGGACATTGGATGTCATTGATAACGGGATCACATCATTAGGAGAATCATGTGATGAACAAGACCCAATCCTAAGCATAGCTTGAAGATCGTGTAGTTCGTTCGCTATAGCTTTTCCGAATGTCAAGTATCATTTCCTTAGACCATGAGATTGTGCAACTCCCGGATATCGTAGGAGTGCTTTGGGTGTGCCAAACGTCACAACATAACTGGGTGACTATAAAGGTACACTACGGGTATCTCCGAAAGTGTCTGTTGGGTTGGCACGAATCGAGACTGGGATTTGTCACTCCGTATGACGGAGAGGTATCTCTGGGCCCACTTGGTAATGCATCATCATAATGAGATCAATGTGATCGAGTGGTTGATCACGGGATCATGCATTAAGGTACGAGTAAAGTGACTTGCCGGTAACGAGATTGAACAAGGTATTGGGATACTGACGATCGAGTCTCGGGCAAGTAACGTGCCGATTGAAAAAGGGAATTGTATACGGGATTGATTGAATCCTCGACATCGTGGTTCATCCAATGAGATCATCGAGGAGCATGTGGGAGCCAACATGGGTATCCAGATCCCGTTGTTGGTTATTAACTGGAGAGTCGTCTCGGTCATGTCTGCGTGTCTCCCGAACCCGTAGGGTCTACACACTTAAGGTTCGGTGACGCTAGGGTTGTTGAGATATTAGTATACGGTAACCCGAAAGTTGTTCGGAGTCCCGGATGAGAACCCGGACATCACTAGGAGTTCCGGAATGGTCCGGAGGTGAAGATTTATATATAGGAAGTCAAGTTTCGGCCATCCGGAAAGTTTCGGGGGTAATCGGTATTGTACCGGGACCACCGGAAGGGTCCCGGGGGTCCACCGGGTGGGGCCACCTATCCCGAAGGGCCCCATGGGCTAAAGTTGGAGGGGAACCATCCCCTAGTGGGCTGGTGCGCCCCCCCCCCATGGGCCTCCCCTGCGCCTAGGGTTGGAAACCCTAGGGGTGGGGGCGCCCCACTTGGCTTGGGGGGCACTCCACACCCCTTGCCCCCCCCCCCTTAGAGATTCAATCTCCTAGGGCCGGCGCCCCCCCTAGGGGTCCTATATATAGTGGGGGGAGGGAGGGCAGCCGCACCCTAGCCCCTGGCGCCTCCCTCTCCCTCCCGTGACACTCCTCCCTCTCCCTGAGCTTGGCGAAGCCCTGCCGAGATCACCGTTGCTTCCACCGCCACGCCGTCGTGCTGCTGGATCTCCACAACCTCTCCTTCCCCCTTGCTGGATCAAGTTGGAGGAGACGTCTTCCCAACCGTACGTGTGTTGAATGCGGAGGTGTCGTCCGTTCGGCGCTAGGTCATCGGTGATTTGGATCACGACGAGTACGACTCCATCAACCCCCTTCTCTTGAACGCTTCCGCGCGTGATCTACAAGGGTATGTAGATGCACTCCCCTCTCCCTCGTTGCTAGATGACTCCATAGATTGATCTTGGTGATGCATAGAAAAATTTAAAATTCTGCTACGTTCCCCAACAGTGACATCATGAACTAGGTCTATGCGTAGTTTCTATGCACGAGTAGAACACAAAGCAGTTGTGGGCGTGGATATTGTCAATTTTCTTGCCGTTACTAGTCTTATCTTGATTCGGCGGCATTGTGGGATGAAGCGACCCGGACCGACCTTACACGTACGCTTACGTGAGACTGGTTCCACCGATTGACATGCACTAGTTGCATAAGGTGGCTAGCGGGTGTCTGTGTCTCCCACTTTAGTCGGATCGGATTCGATGAAAAGGGTCCTTATGAAGGGTAAATAGAAATTGGCATATCACTTTGTGGTTTTGGCGTAGGTAAGAAATGTTCTTGCTAGAAACCTATAGCAGCCACGTAAAAACTTGCAACAACAATTAGAGGACGTCTAACTTGTTTTTGCAGCATGTGCAGTGTGATGTGATATGGCCAAAAGGATGTGATGAATGATATATGTTATGTATGAGATTGATCATGTTCTTGTAATAGGAATCACGACTTGCATGTCGATGAGTATGACAACCGGCAGGAGCCATAGGAGTTGTCTTAATTTATTTATGACCTGCGTGTCAACATAAACGTCATGTAATTACTTTACTTTATTGCTAAAGTGTTAGCCATAGTAGTAGAAGTAATAGATGACGAGACAACTTCAAGAAGACACGATGATGGAGATCATGGTGTCATGCCGGTGACAACGATGATCATGAAGCCCCGAAGATGGAGATCAAAAGGAGCAAATGATATTGGCCATATCATGTCACTATTTGATTGCATGTGATGTTTATCATGTTTTGCATCTTATTTGCTTAGAACGACGGTAGATTAAATAAGATGATCCCTCGTAATAATTTCAGGAAAGTGTTCCCCCTAACTGTGCACCGTTGCGAAGGTTCTTTGTTTCGAAGCACCACGTGATGATCGGGTGTGATAGATTCTAACGTTCGAATACAACGGGTGTAAGCCAGATTTACACACGCAATACACTTAGGTTGACTTGACGAGCCTAGCATTTATAGACATGGCCTCGGAACACGGAAGACCGAAAGGTCGAGCATGAGTCATATAGAAGATACGATCAACATGAAGATGTTCACCGATGTTGACTAGTCCGTCTCACGTGCTGATTGGACACGGCCTAGTTGACTCGGATCATGTTTCACTTAGATGACTAGAGGGATGTCTATCTGAGTGGGACTTCATTGAATAATTTGATTAGATGAACTTAATTATCATGAACTTAGTCTAAAATCTTTACACTATGTCTTGTAGATCAAATGGCCCACGCTAATGTTGCCCTCAACTTCAACGTGTTCCTAGAGAAAACCAAGCTGAAAGACGATGGCAGCAACTGTACGGACTGGGTCCGGAACCTGAGGATCATCCTCATAGCTGCCAAGAAAGATTATGTCCTAGAAGCACCGCTAGGTGACGCACCCATCCCAGAGAACCAAGACGTTATGAACGCTTGGCAGTCACGTGCTGATGATTACTCCTCGTTCAGTGCGGCATGCTTTACAGCTTAGAACCAAGGCTCCAAAAGCGTTTTGAGAGCCTGCCGAGGTGCCTGTTGACGGGCAGACCAATGGGGTTCTCGATGCCTAGATAATTCGTGCAGTAGGAGATGCACTCTTTGGTCAGAAAGCCCCTGGCTATGCTTCTCTCTAGACGTGACATGTTGCGAACGTATCCTTTGATGACACCATTCATCCTTTCGAATGGCATCATGTTGTGCAGGAACATCGGCCCGAGTTGGATGATATCCTCCACGATATGGACCAGCAGATGCACCATAACATCGAAGAATGCGGGCGGGAAGTACATCTCAAGCTCGCATAGTATCACCATGATCTCTTCCTGTAGCCTTCTGAGTTGCCTCACGCCAACCGACTTCCGAGAGATGACGTCGAAAAAGTTGCATAGGCCAAATAGAGTTTCACGGACGTGCGCGTCCATGATCCCACGGATTGCAACTAGAAGTATCTGCGTCATCAGCACGTGACAGTCGTGAGACTTCATCCCACTGAACTTCTCCTTCGCTGGGTCTAGGTATCTGCTTATCTTCCCCGCGTAACCGTAAGGAAGTTTTACTCCTATGAGGCACGTGAAAAACTACTTGATCTCCTCCTGACTTAGAGTGAAGCACGCGGGAGGGTAGTCATTTCCGGTCTTCTTGGCCTTTTTGCCTTTGCGATGACTTTCTGTGTCATGCTTCACCTCATCATCATCATCATCAACATCATTAGCGTGAAGCTCTTGCCTGATGCCCATTGATTTCAAGTCTGCCCTTGCTTTCGACCCATCTTTGGTCCTCTCTGGCATGTTGAGCAGGGTACCAAGCAGACTCTCGCACACGTTCTTCGTGATATGCATGGCATCAAGGCTGTGAGGCACACTGTAGGATCTAGAAGTAGATGTGTCTAGAGGGGGGGGTGATTAGACACTTAGTGCTAAAGTTGCAATTTTTAGGCCTTTTTGGTTTGAGTGGAGTTTTAGGCACAATTTCAACATACACAATACATATCAAGCAAGCATGCAAAGAGTATATGAGCAGCGGAATGTAAAGCATGCAACTTGCAAGAATGTAAGGGGAAGGGTTTGGAGAATTCAAACGCAATTGGAGACACAGATGTTTTTCCCGTGGTTTGGATAGGTGGTGCTATCCTACATCCACGTTGATGGAGACTTCAACCCACGAAGGGTAACGGTTGCGCGAGTCCACGGAGGGCTCCACCCACAAAGGGTAACGGTTGCGCGAGTCCACGGAGGGCTCCACCCACAAAGGGTCCACGAAGAAGCAACCACCCACAAAGGGTCCACGAAGTAGCAACCTTGTCTATCCCACCATGGCCATCGCCCACGAAGGACTTGCCTCACTAGCGGTAGATCTTCACGAAGTAGGCGATCTCCTTGCCCTTACAAACTCCTTGGTTCAACTCCACAATCTTGTCGGAGGCTCCCAAGTGACACCTAGCCAATCTAGGAGACACCACTCTCCAAGAAGTAACAAATGGTGTGTAGGTAATGAACTCCTTGCTCTTGTGCTTCAAATGATAGTCTCCCCAACACTCAACTCTCTCTCATAGTATTTGGATCTGGTGGAAAGAAGATTTGAGTGGAAAGCAACTTGGGGAAGGCTAGAGATCAAGATTCATATGGTAGGAATGGAATATCTTGGTCTCAACACATGAGTAGGTGGTTCTCTCTCAGAACATATGAGTTGGAATTGTGTATGTGTTCTGATGGCTCTCTCCACGAATGAAGAGGAGGTGGAGGGATATATATAGCCTCCACACAAAATCCAACCGTTACACACAGTTTTCCAATCTCGGTGGGACCGAATCAACAAACTCGGTCGGACCGAAAAGGTAAACCTAGTGACCGTTAGAGATTTTCGGTGGGACTGACATGCAACTCGGTAGGACCGATATGGTTAGGGTTTGGGCATAACGTAATCTGGGTGAGACCGATTACACAAACTCGGTGGGACCGATTTTGGTAATTAGCTAACCAGAGAGTTGGTCGGGCAAACTCGGTGGGACCGATTTGCTCTTTCGGTGAGACCGAAAAGTTACAAAAAGGAAACACTGAATTTACATTGCAATCTCGGTGGGACCGATTCGCTCTTTCGGTGAGACCGAAAAGTTACGAAAGGGAAACAGAGAGTTTGCAATCCCATCTCGGTGAGACCGAGATCCCTATCGGTAGAACCGAATTGCTAGGGTTTGGCAGTGGCTTATGACAAATGAAACTCGGTGGCGCCGGATAGAAAGAATCGGTATGACCGAGTTTGGCTTAGGGTTTAGGTCATATGTGGATATGGGAAAGTAGTTGAGGGTTTTGGAGCATATCACTAAGTACATGAAGCAAGAGGCTCATTAAGCAACACCTCATCCCTCCTTGATAGTATTGGCTTTTCCTATGGACTCAACGTGATCTTGGATCACTAAAATGTAAAATGAAGAGTCTTGAGCTTGAAGCTTTAGCCAATCCTTTGTCCTTAGCATCTTGAAGGAGTTCCCACAACCTTTAGTCCATGCCACTCCATTGTTGAACTTATCTGAAACATGCTAGATAGAAATGTTAGTCCAACAAGAGATATGTTGTCATCAATTATCAAAACCACCTAGGGAGCACTTGTGCTTTCAATCTCCCCCTTTTTGGTAATTGATGGCAACATACATCAAAGCTTTAGATAAAGATATAAAGAACAACAAGTAAAGCTTTGGAAGGACATGTAACAAGCATAGGCTCCCCCTACATGTATGCACTCATGTAAATATGAAATATAGAGGCATGTGAGAGCATAACCATGACAGAGTAGGCAATGTGTTACATGTATCTTGGCCATATGCATCAGAGCAAAAGATTATCAAGGAGAATACCTTCATGCTCATGAGTCTTTCTTGCAAACAGTATGTACATAAGCAAGAACTCCTCATACTCATGATTTTGATGCATATACTTACCTTGTGGTCTTGAGTTGGCTTAGGATGGAATGAACCTGCACAAACAAAGTTAGATAACACAGGTACATCCACTAGCCAGAGTAAACAAAAGAAACCACAAGAATACCAAGACTGGGATGACATGTAGAGAGTGAGTGCAAGGTACCACATTGGATTCAACATGTCCCCAAGAATAAAGATATGCAATGAATTTGGCTGATTTCTTTCTCTTAGGTGTCTTGCTCCCCATGAATCTTACATGGGATATTGGGAGAAGATAGGGAACAAAAAATCAGAGCTGAAAGATACAAATGGATAGAACTTAATGCAAATAAGCGTATATGAACATGTCTTTCCCCCACAAAGACATGTGGCATCTCTCCTCTTGAACATCAAGCATCTGGGATCCTTGAGTATTTTCTCTCCCTAGAAATCTCTCTCTCCCCCTTAATAACATCTGGGAAATCTCTCTCTCCCCCTTAACAACATAGACTTTCTCTCCCCCTTGAGCTTTGTTGTGCTTTGATGTGATCTCTTTCTCCTGCAAGCTTTGATGTGATCTCTCTCTCCCCCTTTGACATCAATTTCCAAGAAGGGCTTTCTGGAATCCTCGTATAGGTTTGGTCCTTGAGACTCAGCACAAAGCAAAGGATAAAATTGTGATGCTTGTAGAGGACAAGATTCATTGAGTGGAGCTGGATCAGAAGAAATGTAGAACAAGTGGCAAACTGTTTTTCTGATTGCAAAGTCGGTGGCACCGAGTGGCATATTTTGGTGGTACCGAAAAGATTCGGTTGGACCGAAAATTGCAAGTCGGTGAAACCAAGTTTACACAGAGAAAAACACTTGTCACCTCAGCTCACTAGACATGTAGGATCTCACAAAGATTTGCAATGAATTACCTGAAGGATTTGCAAGGAATTAAATGCAGAAAATGCAGAACAAAAACAAAGAGAAAAGAGAAGAAACTGAAAGATCTAGATGGAGTTTTTTTTTCAAAAAGAGGAAGAAACTAAACATGCATGAGACAAATGCAATAACACAGAAAAGAACACAAGAGAACTTCATCTAGAGTTGGGCGGTGACATAGTCACCTATGTTAGAGTATATTGACTTAGGAGTCAAGTGAGAACACTTTGATCATAGGTCATACTCATCGTTTAAGCTCAAAATGGGGTTACCATTTTTCGTTTAAGCATCTTGATGTATTCACATCTTGTTGAGTAGCTTTGACTCATGTCTTGGAGTAAAGCTTCTCTAAGATGGAATAACATACCTTGGGTGGTGGTGTGGTTCTTGCTCATGTAGTTGAACTTGTGTGGGTGCTCAAGGTTGATGTAGCTAATCAAGAGTTGGGAGCACCACTTGGAGTTTGAGTTCATCTACCTACATGTGTTATTCTTGCAAGGAAGAGCACTTATGTAACCAAAAATGACAATCATGAAGCTCAACATAGAATTTGTCAAAGGATATGTTTGAATGGTTTTGTGCTTCCTTGTCTTCAACCACCATTGTGTAGAGTCTTGGTGATGTAGAGATTGCTCAAGATGTGAGTGAGTCGCAATCTCATGGAATTAGATTCAACCAAGCACCTACATGGGTTAGACAACATGCAAGGTACAAATATATCCAAGACATAAGATAGTCATCATAAGAGATATATCATGGATTAGTCATAAGCTCATGTCTTGCATGTATCCAATGGAGTTTCTACTCCAAGTTCGAAGCATCAATGATGTTCAATTCACCTCTCAACCTGCAAAATACTTTCTCATCAAGAGGTTTAGTAAATATATCCGCTAATTGCTTATTGGTGCGAACATGCTTAAGATCAATGTCACCCTTAGCAACATGATCTCAAATGAAATGATGACGAACTTCAATATGCTTAGTTCAAGAATGTTGTACAGGATTATGACAAATTTTGATAGCACTTTCATTGTCACAAAGTAGTGGAACATGTTTCACATAGATCCCATAATCTTTAAGAGTTTGGGTCATCCAAAGTAATTGAGCACAACATGAACCAGCGGCAATGTATTCCGCTTCGGCGGTGGATAAGGATACCGAGTTTTGTTTCTTGGAAGACCAAGACACAAGAGATCTACCAAGAAATTGATAAGTACCCGAAGTGGACTTTCTATCAACCCTGTCTCCGGCATAATCTGAGTCGGAATAGCCAACAAGATCAAAAGAAGACCTCTTAGGATACAAATGCCAAAATTTGGTGTATGGATTAAATATCTCACTATCCTTTTCACATCCTTAAGATGACATTCTTTAGGAGCAGCTTGATATCGTGCACACATGCACACACTTAGCATAATATCGGGACGTGAAGCACATAGGTATAACAATGAACCAATCATAGAGCGATAAACCTTTTGATCAACCGGTTCACCATCTTTGGTCAAATTATTATGTCCACTAGTAGGCATGGGTGTAGACATACCTTTGCATTCTTGCATATTGAACTTATTGAATAAGTCCTTGGTGTACTTTGTTTAAGAGACAAATGTACCTTCCTTAGTTTGCTTGATTTGCAAACCGAGAAAGAATTTGAGTTCACTCATCATAGACATCTCAAACTTCTCTGACATTAGCTTTCCAAACTTTTCACTAAAGAGAGGGTTAGTTGAACCAAATATGATATCATCAACATAAATTTGGCATACAAATAGTTCTCCATTAACCCTTTTAGTAAAAAGAGTAGAATCAATTTTACCAATTTCAAAACCACTTGTAGTAAGGAACTTGGTTGAGCATTTATACCATGCTCTAGGAGCTTGTTTAAGACCATAAAGAGCTTTGTGAAGTTTGTAAACATGATTTGGTTTCTTAGGATTGATAAAACCGGGAGGTTGTTTGACATAAACTTCCTCCTCTATTTCACCATTTAGAAAAGCATTTAGTGTCCATTTGGTACAAGGTGATATTATGGTGATTAGCATAGGCAAGTAAGATGCGAATGGACTCAAGTCTAGCAACGGGAGCATATGTCTCACCATAGTCCATACCTTCGACTTGTGTGTACCCTTGGGCGACGAGACGTGCTTTGTTGCGAACCACTTGTCCATCTTCATCTTGCTTGTTGCGAAACACCCATTTTGTACCAATGATGTTATGGTTGTTGTCGGGCTTCTCAACCAATGTCCAAACTTGGTTTCTCTCAAAGTTGTGTAGCTCTTCATGCATAGCGTTTATCCAATCCGGATCTTCCCATGCTTCTTCAACCTTCATAGGTTCAATGCTAGAGATGAATGAATAGTTTTCACAAAAGTTAGCTAAACGAGTTTTTGAGCGAGTGATTCTCCCGGTTTGTATATCATTGAGGATTTGCTCCACGGGATGATCTTTGGCAATTCTTGCTCGAACTCGTGAGAGCTTTTGCTTGGGTCTTCGTTGAACATATTCTTCATCTTGTTCTTCTTCTTGGCCTTCTTCATTGTTGACGTCATCGTTCTCTTGTCATGGTGGAGAAGGAGGTTGTTGATGTTCGTCTTGATGCATTTCCTCGTTTTCTTCATCTTGGTGTGTCCCACTTGTGGATGCTTCTGTGTCAATTCTTGGTTCACCTTGTCGTGAAGTAGAAGCTTCCACTTGGACGGATGAAGTACTCTCCTTCACCTCCGTTGGATGAATTTTGCCAATGGACAAGTCTTGGATTGCTTCTGAAGGGTCTTTGTCTCCTACATCAATTGGCAATTGCTCTACTTGCGAGCCATTAGATTCATCAAACTTCACATCTACCGTCTCTTCAACCTTTCGGGTGAAATTGTTGTAGACACGGTAAGTGTGAGAGTTGAGCCATAACCAAGTAGAAAACCTTCATGAGATTTAGGAGCAAACTTTGAACGATGATGCTTATCAAGAATGTAGCACTTTGAGCCGAATACTCGAAAGTATCCAACTTGGGGTTTGTTACCGGTGAGAAGCTCGTATGCCGTCTTGCCGAGTAGCTTGTGAAGATATAAGCGATTTGTTGCGTGACAAGCTGTCTCAACCGCTTCTGCCCAAAAGTGCTTCGGCGTCTTGTATTCATCAAGCATCGTTCTTGGCATTTTGATGAGCGTCCGGTTCTTCCTCTCAACGACTCCATTTTGTTGAGGTGTGTACGTAGCCGAGAACTCGTGTGAAATCCCTTCTTCGTCAAGAAAGGTGTCCACATTTGCGTTCTTGAACTCCATTCTGTTGTCACTCCGAACCTTCTTGATCTTCACGTCAAACTGATTTTGGGCCTTCCTAGCGAAGTTTTTGAAGATCTTCTGGACCTGCGACTTGTCATTAAGAAAGAACACCCACGTAAATCTTGAAAAATCATCAACTATAACTAGACCAAAAGAATTTCCACCGAGACTCTTGTAGGCGTTGGGACCAAAAAGATCCATATGAAGTAGCTCGAGTGGCCTCCTTGTGGTCATGATGTTCTTCACGGGATGTCTTCCTCCAACCTGTTTACCTGCTTAACAAGCACTACAAAGTCTATCCTTATCAAATATGACATCGTTAACTCCAAGGATATGATTTCCTTTAATAAGCTTGTCAAGGTTTCTCATGCCAACGTGACATAGTCGTCTATGCCACAACCAACCTTTTGAGGATTTAGCAATAAAGCAAGTTTTAGGTTGTGCCTTTTTAGAGAAATCGACAATGTAAAGATCACCTCTACGCATACCGGTAAAGACCATTTTATGATTGTCTCGACGAAATACTTGGCACTCTACCTCAGTAAATAGGACATTCAAACCGAAATCAGCAAGTCTAGATACTGAAAGTAAGTTGTAGCCAAGAGATTCAACGAGCATGACATTTTGAATGGAACTATCATGTGAGATGGCCACCTTACCAAGGCCAACCACTTTACCCTTTGAATTATCACCAAAGGTGACATATTTTCGATGGCCGTCATTTTCAGCAAGCTCACGGAACATCTCTTCATCTCCGGTCATATGATCAGTACATCCACTATCAAGAACCCATTCCTTTCCTCCTGACTCATATCCCCGAAGATTTGCCATAAGACCAAAATGTCTCATTGCATCATCAAGATCGAAGGCACTATCATCATCATCATCATCATAGTATCCATATTCACCATGATCTTGTGACTCATCATTTCCTAGAGAGGGTAATTCATTAGATAAATGATCATCAAAGTGGTCACCTTTATGAATTCTTATAGCTTCGAATATGATATCACTAATGATTCCAACATCTCCTTTAGCTCGCTTGAGATTGGCAAGCTCAAATAGATAATCACCAAAACTAGGATCACTAGAGTTCATCTTACTCAAGGCAATAGATTTATGGAGAATTTCATCCAAATTTTTCAAGGAATGATTGGGAAATCGTTCCTCAAGAAATTTCCATATAGTATAGGCACAATTAAGAGTAGGCAAATTAGCAATCAAATTTTTGGGCAATCCTCTAATGATGAGCTCAATAGTTCTAAGATTGCGAATCATGTTAATATCTTCATCTAGGGTAGGATGCAAAGGATCAATGTGAGATGCACAAGGACTAGCAATATACTTGTTCAAATGATATTGATTGAAGATTACAAGCATCCCATTTTCCACTCGTGAAAATACTCTCCATCAAGAATAGGCACTCTATGTCTAAGACTCCCTAAAGTAGACACATCCATCTTCCTCCAATGGTGATTAAACCAAGGCAATGGAGACCAAAGTTCTGATACCACTTGTAGGATCTAGAAGTAGATGTGTCTAGAGGGGGGGCTGATTAGACACTTAGTGCTAAAGTTGCAATTTTTAGGCCTTTTTGGTTTGAGTGGAGTTTTAGGCACAATTTCAACATACACAATACATATCAAGCAAGCATGCAAAGAGTATATGAGCAGCGGAATGTAAAGCATGCAACTTGCAAGAATGTAAGGGGAAGGGTTTGGAGAATTCAAACGCAATTGGAGACACGGATAATTTTCCCGTGGTTCGGATAGGTGGTGCTATCCTACATCCACGTTGATGGAGACTTCAACCCACGAAGGGTAACGGTTGCGCGAGTCCACGGAGGGCTCCACCCACAAAGGGTAACGGTTGCGCGAGTCCACGGAGGGCTCCACCCACAAAGGGTCCACGAAGAAGCAACCACCCACAAAGGGTCCACGAAGTAGCAACCTTGTCTATCCCACCATGGCCATCACCCACGAAGGACTTGCCTCACTAGAAGTAGATCTTCACGAAGTAGGCGATCTCCTTGCCCTTACAAACTCCTTGGTTCAACTCCACAATCTTGTCGGAGGCTCCCAAGTGACACCTAGCCAATCTAGGAGACACCACTCTCCAAGAAGTAACAAATGGTGTGTAGGTAATGAACTCCTTGCTCTTGTGCTTCAAATGATAGTCTCCCCAACACTCAACTCTCTCTCATAGGATTTGGATCTGGTGGAAAGAAGATTTGAGTGGAAAGCAACTTGGGGAAGGCTAGAGATCAAGATTCATATGGTAGGAATGGAATATCTTGGTCTCAACACATGAGTAGGTGGTTCTCTCTCAGAACATATGAGTTGGAATTGTGTATGTGTTCTGATGGCTCTCTCCACGAATGAAGAGGAGGTGGAGGGATATATATAGCCTCCACACAAAATCCAACCGTTACACACAGTTTTCCAATCTCGGTGGGACCGAATCAACAAACTCGGTCGGACCGAAAAGGTAAACCTAGTGACCGTTAGAGATTTTCGGTGGGACTGACATGCAACTCGGTAGGACCGATATGGTTAGGGTTTGGGCATAACGTAATCTGGGTGAGACCGATTACACAAACTCGGTGGGACCGATTTTGGTAATTAGCTAACCAGAGAGTTGGTCAGGCAAACTCGGTGGGACCGATTTGCTCTTTCGGTGAGACTGAAAAGTTACAAAAAGGAAACACTGAATTTACATTGCAATCTCGGTGGGACCGATTCGCTCTTTCAATGAGACCGAAAAGTTACGAAAGTGAAACAGAGAGTTTGCAATCCCATCTCAGTGAGACCGAGATCCCTATCGGTAGAACCGAATTGCTAGGGTTTGGCAGTGGCTTATGACAAATGAAACTCGGTGGCGCCAGATAGAAAGAATCGGTATGACCGAGTTTGGCTTAGGGTTTAGGTCATATGTGGATATGGGAAAGTAGTTGAGGGTTTTGGAGCATATCACTAAGTACATGAAGCAAGAGGCTCATTAAGCAACACCTCATCCCTCCTTGATAGTATTGGCTTTTCCTATGGACTCAATGTGATCTTGGATCACTAAAATGTAAAATGAAGAGTCTTGAGCTTGAAGCTTTAGCCAATCCTTTGTCCTTAGCATCTTGAAGGAGTTCCCACAACCTTTAGTCCATGCCACTCCATTGTTGAACTTATCTGAAACATGCTAGATAGAAATGTTAGTCCAACAAGAGATATGTTGTCATCAATTATCAAAACCACCTAGGCAGCACTTGTGCTTTCACACACGGTGGATCTTCCAGTACGGCAAGTCCCAGAAAATAGACCTCGTTTTCCATACCTTCAGCAGCGGCTCTGGCGCCTTTCGCTTCTTTCCTAGCTCTGGCGCCTTTTGCTTCTTTCCTGGCAGTGGGCAATCTTTCCAATTTTTCAACAGCTCGTCTATTTCCTCGCCGCTCCTCGTACGCGGGCGTCTTCGGGGTTCGGTTTCACCATCGAACAGATCCTTGCGTTTCCTCCACGGGTCATCGTCGTGAAGCCACCTTCGATGTCCCATGAACATGGTTTTCGAAGACCCGGGATCTCTATCTAGCTGGCGATACATTGTGTCATCCATGCACCTGACGCATCCAGAAAATCTGTGGACCACCTGCCCCGCGAGATATCCGTAACCGAGATAGTTGTGCACCGTCGTGAGCAGTGCGGCTCTCATAGGGAAATATTCTTTCTCTGCGGCGTCCCACGTATTGGCTGGCGTTTTCCACAGCGTGTCTAGCTCCTCTTTCAGCAGCCCCAAATACAGATTGATGTCCTTCCCTGGTTGTTTCGGCCCTTCAATTAGCATACTCATGTGAATGTACTTCCTCTTCATGCACAACCAGGGGGGAAGGTTGTACATCCACACAAACACAAGCCAGGTGCTATGTGTGCTTCTCTGACTGCCAAACGGATTGACTCCATCGGTGCTCGCGCCCAGCACGATGTTCCTTGGATCCTTCCCAAATTCTGGGTGTTCGAAGTCAACGCTTGCCACTGGCTCCCATCCTTAGGGTGACTCAGCATCTTGTGTTTTTATTTATCTCCAGATCATTTGCGTCATCTTCTCGCTTCTTCTCCTCCCTATCCGCGTGCCAACGCAGGAGCTTTGCTACCTTAGGGTCCGCGAAATACTGCTGCAGACGAGGAGTGATCGGAAAGTACCACACCACTTTTCGAGGAGCTTTCTTCCTCTTCTTGTATCAAGTGACGCCACACACCGGACATATGGTAGACTCCGCGTGCTCGTCCCGATAAATGATGCAATTGTTCATGCACACATGGTATTTCACGTGCGGTAAATCCAGAGGACACACGATTTTCTTCGCCTCCTCAAAATTGGTAGGGCACTTGTTCCCCTTGGGAAGACGTTCGTGCCAGAATGACATGTTCTCGTCGAAGCATGCGTCGGTCATTTTGTGTTTTACCTTCATCTCCAGAGCCATGAGCGTTACTTTCAGGCGGGTATCCTCGAGCCTGCATCCTTCATACAATGGAGTAACCGCGTCTATCTCCAGTTGATCCAGCTTGGCTTTATCTCGGGCGGCAGCTCTTGTGTTATCCGTCTACTTGAGAAGCAGCTCTTGAATATGAGGGTCCTGCACCCAGCCCATCGATGGTCCATCGTCGTCTACTCCGCCGGCATGTTTATCTTCATGATCATGCCCTTCGTCTGCTCCGGCATCTTCCTCATCATCATGTCCGGCATCTTCTACATGATGACTGTGTATAGCATCACCGTCGTGATCATGTCCTAGAGATTCTTCGTCTTCTCGCCCGCCCGAGCCATGGTGGTTGTCTTGCTGCCCTTCCTCATTTCTTGCCCGGCCCCCATGGATGACTTCATAGTCATCTTCATCACCTTGCCACCGATAGCCATCCATGAAACCACGCAAGAGCAGGTGGTCCCGCACCTGCCCGAAATCTGGGTCCGCAATAAGGCTCTTCAGCTTGCATCTTCGACACGGACATCTTATCTCCGTCTCGTTCTTTTGAAGCATCTCGGCCTTCGCGGAGCTCAAAAACCTATTCACGATGCCTTCAGTCATCGTGTGGACCATGGTCGCCTGCGGGGTAGAGCACAACGATATTTTAGAACCAATAAAAAATTTGGCATGACTTTCCCTAAAAATAGGACCAAAAAGAATGCATAGTGCCAAAATTCTCGCCGAAGCGGAAATGAATCAACATTCCGGCAAAATATTGGCAACTATCGCATTTCAAATACCGGTACCTGCAAATACAAACATATATGCAACACCACAAACATATGCAACACCACAAACATACATAGATCTAGCTAGGCCACAAAAAGTGCATGTGCACGTTGTTGGAGCGAGCTAGGGAGAAAAAAAGTAGATCTACAACATGAAGATAGCTTTCCCCTTACTTACCTATCAAAAAAAGGTAATTTCACCACTTAATTTTGATGAATCTATGGTGCAAATGAGGTGAGGAGGAGGAGGCAGCCAACAAGCTTGGAGAAGGAGGTGGAGGGAATGAAGTGGGGAAAGTGAGTGTGTAGGTGTGGCTGTCCAAAATACCTAGCTGGTCCCAGGTTACTAATGGCGCACCACCCAGCCATGCGCCATTAGTAACCCAAATTATTAATGCCGCACCTGCTGGCCGTGCGCCATTAGTAGTTTTGCACAAAAAAAATGGCGTACCATGGCATAGTGCGCCATTACTAGTTTAAACTAGTAATGGCGCACTGTGCCACGGTGCGCCATTAGTAATTTTGCAAAAAAAGGAGTAAAAAAATACAGTAGTGGCGCACTCTATGGCTGGTGCGCCATTACTAGTTAGAACTAGTAATGGCGCACTTTGCCCGGATGCGCCATTAGTATGTTTGGAAAAATGAAAAAAAAATGTTACTAGTGGCGCACCTTGTGTCTGGTGCGCCATTAGTGTCTTCCACACTAATGGCGCATCGGCACATGGTGCGCCATTAGTATATAGTAGTGGCGCACCACTTCTCTGGTGCGCCATTAGTGTCTATTTCATCTATAGCCCTTTTCCTAGTAGTGGGGGTGCCCCGAGGAGGCACAACCCACCGAGGCGCGCCAGGAGGCCCAGGCACGCCCTCGTGGGATGTGCCCATCTTGGGTGCCCTCCGGACCGCCTCTTTGCTCTATAAATACCCCAAAAATACGAGAACTCTAGGGGAGTCGACGAAATATTCATCCAGCCGCCGCAGAGTCCAGAACCACCAGATCCAATATAGACACCATCGCGGAGGGGTTAACCACTTCCATTGGTGCCTCTCCGATGATCCGTGAGTAGTTCTTTGTAGACCTTTGGGTCCGTAGTTAGTAGCTAGATAGCTTCATCTCTCTCTCTCTCTTGATTCTCGATACAATGGTCTCTTGGAGATCCATATGATGTAACTCTTTTGCGGTGTGTTTGTTGGGATCTGATGAACTTCGAGTTTATGATCAGATCTATGTTTTTATATCCATGAAAGTATTTGAGTTTCTTTGATCTCTTTTATGCATGATCTCTTATAGCCTCGTATTTCTTCTCTGATATTTGGGTTTTGTTTGGCGAAGTTGATCTATTTATCTTGCAATGGGAAGAGGTGCCCGGTAGTGGGTTCGATCTTACAGTGCTTGATCCCAGTGACAGAAAGGGAACCGACACGTATGTATCATTGTTACTAAGGATAAAAAGACGAGATCTATATCTACCGCCATATTGATAAACGGATCTCATCTACATCATGTCATCGTTCTTATTGCATTACTCCGTTTTCCATGAACTTAATACACTAGATGCATGCTGGATAGTGGTCGATGTGTGGAGTAATAGTAGTAGATGCAGGCAGGAGTCGGTCTACTAATCTTGGATGTGATGCCTATGTAATGATCATTGCCTGGATGTCGTCATAATTATTTGAGGTTCTATCAATTGCCCAACAGTAATTTGTTTACCCACCGTTTGCTATTTTTCTCGAGAGAAGCCACCAGTGAAACCTACGACCCCCGGGTCTTCTTTCTCATATATTTGCCTTGCGATGTACTTTTTATTTGCTTTTATTTCCAGATCTATTAAACCAAACATACAAAAATACCTTGCTGCATTTTATCTTTATTTATTTTATTTGGCGTTCGATCTATCAATCTACTACAATTTATCTCACGTCTGCTTGCCTATCTTGAGGCGCCATACCCCGGAAGGGATTGACAACCCCTTTAACACGTCGGGTTGCGAGGTGTTGTTGTTTGTGTGCAGGTGCTGTTTACGTTGTGTTGCTTGGTTCTCCTACTGGTTCGATACCTTGGTTTCATAACTGAGGGAAATACCTACCGCCGATGTGCTACATCATCCCTCCCTCTCTAGGGAATTTCTGACATAGTTGCAGATACCATCAGAAGTCTACCTTGAAGACTTACCAGAGTGATTGGGTGAGGACTGGGTGTCCTTAGCTCAAGGGGAATAAGGTGAAGACGCGGTCTTCTGAGGTAAATCTCAGCCTTCCTAACCAGACGTACAGTTGTCACAGCAACTGAAACTGGTCTACCAAATCCTAGTCTTCACCAAGCAACTGGTTCTATCCTTCACTTCCCTTTACTTTACAGTTTGTCTTCGTGAAGTCATTGCCTGCTTGTCTGTTTTGATTGACTTCACTGAGTAAATACTATTGACTGTTTGGCTTTATAATGTCTTCCATCCTGATCCATACTACCTAGCTGTTGATAGTCTTTATGCTTTCACTTCATTGCTTAATTGACTATGGCATGTCTAGTGTAGTCTACCTTCCGCTGCATATCAATAGGTTCATTTCTATTATTTGTCTTCAAAGACCCCGTGTTTTGAAGAATTATGTAAAAATCGCCTATTCACCCCCCTCTAGTCGATAACTAGCACTTTCACATCCCAACGCAACCCTTGGGCACTCAGGCGGCATCGCGCCCGAGCACAGGGGCATACTGCCTACCCTTGGCACCTCGTCGATGTTGTTTGGGAGACCTGCCACCGAGGATGCGGGGGTTCATGAGGCGGCACTCCTTGTCACGGCCGTGGCGACCCCGGTGCCGATGGAGGGGCCGACTCTTCGCCCCATTCCAGTGGTATCTGCCCCTCAGGGCACAGCGACACAGCCTCAGTGTAGCGACCCGACCCGAATGGATCAAGTCTCTGTGCTTAAGTGTCATCCCTGGATCGGTATGCTGACACACACAGTACTCGAGGATTTATAACAGAGGTAAATCACATGTATAAAATAACGTAAATACTATTACCTCAATCCAAATAGCGGAAGTAACAAGGTTGTGGATTCCCATCAACACCAACGGCAAAGTTGAGTGTAGAATTCGTAACCCTAATGTATCACTTACTCATCGTAAGATAATCCTGCAACATGAGACGTTGCAGCCACAAAGGGTCAGTACATTGAATGTACTGGCAAATTCACATCATAGAGAGAAATGATGAACAATGGCTATCTCTACATGCATATTTGGTTGGTGGAAAAGCTCTATGGTTATAATGTTTTTGTGAAAAGCCAATTTTTCCCTACTGCAAAGGAATAATTTTTTTATTTAACTATCATGGTGGTTGTTGAACATTGAGAATGGTTGACAGCATTCTCAATCCCAATTAAGTAACATCATTAAACCAAACAAAATTAATTTAAAGTAACATGATGAGATTCACATGATAATCCAAGTACTAGATACTCAAAACGTCCATAACCGGGGACACGGCTAATCATGATTAGTTTATACACTCTGCATAGGTTTGCGCACTTTTCCCCACAAGACTCGATCTCCTCCGTTGGATTTCTCGCACTACATGGTGTTTGAGAAACGGATGACCGAGACATAGTCTTTCAGAAGCGTTTGCACCTTACGATGGGTAGACCGTACCACCTACAACCCCTACATCTGCTAGTCTACCACTGTAAGAGTTCACACGACTTAATCAACTATGCTAGAGCCCATAATAGCTTGTGGCTGCACATGGAAGTTTCTAGTATGAATAATCTCATGATCCCTTTGAGTCTGGGTGGCGGTCCATAAAAAAATAGGCAATCCTGGAATACCCAGGTGCCTAGACAAGCAATCGCGGGAATACCCAGGTGCCTCAATCCACTCAGATGTGTGTTAAAGTTGCCACCTTAAGTAAACCATTAATTAACAATCTCACATCTGTCATGAAATACTCTCAAACCCAATCTGCGTCTACGAGCATAGCATGGCAATATAAGCATAACGTAATAGTAACTCCCAGGTTTGAATGCAGGGCAATAGGTTCCTACCTCATCAACTACTTCCCAATACCCACATGTTATCAATCCTACTCATGCAATGTTTGAGGGTGAAACTAATGCATAAAAACTGGGTATGAAAGGGATATGATTGAACTTGCCTGCAATGTTGATAAAGATGGTTCGCACTCATAACTCTTGATAGTTCTACTCGTCACACTCTGTTCAATCTATCGTGAGCAAGCAATACTAACCACACATAAGCAATCACTCAGAAGATTGGGAAGAACGAAGAAGACAGTTCGGAAAACATCAAAACCAAGCAAATAACTCTTGCAACATAAAACAATTTCTAACAGTACCAAAATTATGTGAATTTGGCCTTATCAGAAAGTTTAGGTCAAGAGCTTCGATTTGCAAAAAGAATCAACTAAATCGGAGTTATAAATTATGATCAAAAGAAGTTTGAATATAAATCTGAACAAAAATTCGAAATTTGAAAATTTCAAAAAGTTGATGTGACAGGTTCACTAGATAGGTGAAAAGAAGACAAAGCTATAGGCGCTGGTTTCATCTAATTTGGATAAATGAGTGAAAAGTTATGGCTATTTGAAAAATCAGGGCCAAGCTGTTTTACGAAAGAAAATTAGCTACGGTTAAGGTCTAACGTATAAATACGTAGACTAATTGTTAATCTAATTATTCTATCGTATTAGTCTAAAAATAATAAACAACGAAAGTATAAGAAGAAAAAAAAAAAGAAAGATACCATTATAAGACAGAGAAAAGACGACTTTGGAGAGAAGAGACAATTTCCACAAGTCGCGCCGGAGAGGAGAAATATACTTTTCTTAAATGAATCTAGTAAAACCAAAATATTGATTTAACCCAAAGCGGATGATTTTTGGAGGCTCTATGGGTCTATATTTATTGATGGAAAAGAGTCTTAGAGGTCAAAGGCTAGGCAATGTGGGACTAAACATAGACGAAAATATACGAAACATAGATGAAAAGACGTGGCTCGCATGGGCCTAAAGGCCTTCGGCCGGCCGCACGCGCACGCTGCGGCTGCAGTTTTTTTTATAAAACAAAATCAGCCTAAGAAAGAAAAAAAATGAAAAGGCTGGCTGGGCCTGGCCCACATAGGATAAAGAAGAAGAAAAGATAGGGCGCCCGCTCGTACTATGATGCGCATGTGGGCGACAGTTAGTTTCAGACACGCGCGCAGTTTTTGTTATTTTTTTTAACAGAATGCGATAAACTGAAAAATGAAAATAAAAATAAAACTTTATATAGGCATATTATATATAAAAAATTTCAGAAAAAGATTTTCTACAAGATGAACATTTTCCTAACATTAAATAATATTCATACGAATTCAGATAATTCAAAGAGTGCTACTGGTCTAATAAAATCCAATAAAAAACATTTTAGAAATACCAGAATGAATTCAAATTTATTTATCTCCAATTTTCTGATGTAGGGAATCATGTTACCCTATTTTCCATATATTTTATTTTTCGAGAAAAATAATTTGAATAAAACTCAAATAACTCCAAATTGAAAATAAATTCAAAAAGGACTTTAAATGTGATCTTTGAAACTCCCAACTCATATTTCATAATTTGAAGAAGTCATTTTATCTTCTCTCATGAAAATCATTGAGTTACATAAAGTTTCAGAATTGGAAATATTTCCAAATGAAATTCAAATGTTTTCAAAAACCCTTGTCATTTAAATAAATGGAAGAAGTCATGTCATCTTCTCTCGAGGGTTTTGTATTTGAAAAGAATTTGAATTCACGGAGATCAAAATGCAAAATGAAAGTTTGGGAAAATCCTTTTATTCCCTCTCATTTAACTTTCAAAAAGTTTTGAATTTCACTCACTTTCAGTCAATCAATCAAACAGTCAATCAAATCAATCTATTTAATATAACATTACAAAAATTTAGAATTTTGGGATGTTACAAACCTATCACCCTTAAAATAAATCTCGTCCTCGAGATTCGGAGAGGCTAGCAAGAAAAGGTTAGGGTTCGGGGTCTCTTCAAAATTTCATCAATCATCTCCGGGGTCTGGGGTGCTACCACCCTTAGAAGCATGGTTACTGTTCCATCAAAACTCATATACTTCATCCATATTGTTAACAGTGTCGGTCTTCTCAGATCTTCAGGATAATTCCTTATCTGGGCTCTTTTGGTAGTGGCATAACCTTTTCATCAATTCTTCTGTCTTTCATCTTGGTAAGGTTCTTCTGTGACTGGGTCTTCTTAGCTGATGGGTCAGGCACCAAAACTAAACAACTATCGATATCTCATGGTGGTCAACCATTTATGGTTCCTTCTGCAGGAAATGGGTCTGGTTGATCCTCACCGTATAACTTACGGGTGGCAAAAGTTGCCTTGTACAAGGGAAAAATTTCTTATACCATTCTAAGGTTTAAACAGGGTTTTGATCGTCGTCTCTCTACTATAGGTAAGTCACTCAGATTTACCATCCCATATATCAAGGCGAACAATAAGAGTAAGTCGATATGGTGATCAATCCATCCCGCACCCAAATCATTACCTTGTATAGGGTTTAGCAAATCTCGCATTCTAACACTCGGTCATCCTCACAAGCATTGCAGAATTTCTCTTGTCGACGAACCAAGGTTCGGATAAATCCATTGATTCTGCAAACCAAACAAACATCTATCGTTCCTTCACAACTCTTAGGTTTTGCGTTACTCGTATAAAATCGTCTGTCGATAAACGTCGTATCTTCCTCCAGGGTTTTTCCTTCAGCAAGAATGTGCTTGCTTCTTGGCAGGTCCTAGGGCCTGTGGGTTATGGCCCATCTCATCACTTGTAGTCCTTGAACTTATCATTGGGCAACTGATCATTATTCCAACTTCCAACTTCCTAGTATTCTTAAATCCATCCAATTGTATTGTCTTCCTTCCTTCTATTGGCACCAAACTAGGACATGATTACTCAGACTCATCATGGAGTTTCCATTGATCCATATTTCCGACATCATGCCTCCTTTATATCCAATAGTAATTTATCTCTTCATCCTCATGGGATATCCCACATACCGAGATAAAAACTTATACTTATGGAGTCCATATTCCACTTCGTGGAACATCATTATCCTTTCCAGGGTCAAGCATCCTTACAGGGGAATATTGGCCATCTCTGCATGGAACTTCTTCAACTGGGAAACGTGAAACACATCTTGAACTCCTGACAGTCCTTCGGGTGACTCCAACTTGTTGGCCACTTCTCCCATACGCTCCAAAACTCGGTATGGTCCTACAAATCTCGGGGCTAACTTTCCCTTAGCTACAAATTGTTTAACTCCTCGCAGAAGGGTCACACGAAGACATGCTCTGTCTCCAATTTCATAGACTACCTCCTTGCATTTTTTTAGTCTGCATAACTCTTCTGCCTGGACTGAGCTACCTTTAGTCTATCTCGAATCAACTTAACATTCTCTTCTGACTCCTTGATCACATTTGGTCCAACAACTGACGGTCTTCAACTTCATCCCACATACTCTTGGGGCATCACACATATCGAGACAAAACTCGTATTCATTTTGTCCGAAATCCACTCAATGGAGTATTCTTATCTTTTCCAGGGGTCAACGGTTCTTACAGGGTACTACCACCCTTAAAATGCACAAATCTTCCATAGACCATATTTCTCATATCCTCAGAGTGGCCAAAATTCTTCTTCATAGAGTAACAACTCATAAAATCCATATCAGTACCAACGATACTAACTTTATTCATTCTCAAGTGATTACAATCTCTCGCTTTTCCATTACATGTCTCAACTCAACACCTCAATATAAAAGAAAATGTTCTCACTTCTACTACTCCATTTCTTTTGTTGCAAACTCAACTATCTAGCACAAGTTTCCTTCTCCTTGGGGCATTCTTTGGCAAAGTGCCCTGCTCCATTACAACTAAAACATATTACTTCTGACAAGTATCGAGGTTTCCTTTTTGGGCAATTGTTGAGGTAGTGCCCTGACTCCTTGCACCTGTAACAGGTGATATGACTCAGGTCCTTCCTGGAATCCAATCTGCTTCTCTTCCTGGACCTTTCCATGCCAATCATGGCTTCTATTTCTTGTGGGTCATATTCTACTTCCTCTACCGGGAATTATACTAGATCCCCATTCAAGAAATTTTGGGAGATGTGTCCTTCTTCTCCACATGAATAGCAAGACTTAGTGTAGGGTTTACTCAGGTCTTCTTTAGGCGTGTCCTCCATCTCTTCCTTCATCACAACTTCTTCTAAAATTTCCATGAGGGCTCCTTTCATTACTTCTTTCTTCTGCTGGATGGTTTGTTGTACCATGGGGTAAATGTGACACTGAGCAGGATAGTGGGTAGTCCCTTCACACAAGAAACAAGTAATCTGCCTAATTGGGCATTCTTCAACTGGGTGACTTCCTTCACAATTAGGGCATTCATCCTTGTGTTCTTTATGGGTGTGTCCTATTTCTCCAAAAATCTTGCATGCAAAAGGTTTCTTCATATCCTTTCCATAAGGCTTCAACTTCTGGGGCACAAGCCGAGACTTTGGCAGAGTCAACTTAAATTATTTCCAAGTGGTTACTCCTTGTCATCCATTGATGGTTTGGTACATCCTCCACCAAGTAGCAGCACCTCTTTCAAAGCACTGAAGAGCATGCTGGGTCATATCCTTTCCGACTATAGGGTTATTCTCCATGTGATCCTCCATGTTCTGAATCCATCGGTCTGTCTCCAACTGACTCATCGGTCCAGAAAATACAAGCTCATCTCCATTCATCCTCTATTGGGTCCATGTGGGTTTGGGGTAAGATAAGAGGGAGAGGGATACACACAATACAAACAAAAGTTTTGAAAAGACAGATTTTATTTGTGGCCGTCAGGAAAAACATCAAACAAATGACAGCTCACAAACATCGCATCTAACGTAGGTATATAACAGGGGTTTGGTCTTCTAAAGGTCAATAAATCTTCAACGTCTCCAAACTCTTCAAGCCTTGTTCATGCCTCCAATGGCTTCTTCCGATCATGGTTGTCTTTCTCAAGTTCTTTTGCCAGATCAACTCTGTTGACGCGAAGTCTCTCGTGATGTCCTTTAATATTCTGGAGTTGCGTACCAAACTTCTGGTTTCAACATCCTTCACATGAACCACGGTCCTACTGTCCTTCAGTTCCTGACGAATCTCCGGTATCTCGAGGTTTTGCTCCTCCAGCTTGGCTACTTCAGCTTCTTGGACCTAAGTTCTTCATGAAATGCTTCCTTGTCAAAATACAGCTTCCTGCGGGTCCGTCTTAAAATTCCTGATGTAATTCTCCAGATCCTGGTGATACACCAACTAAGGTTAAAACTGCATCCTTTGCTGATAGATGCTCCATCAGCCTTCTACCATCCAATCATTCCGAAGAAATGCATGCTTAGCTCAGCTCGGTGACCATAGTATCAGTGGCGATGACATCACGGATAACCGTGTTTCTACCCTTGTCATTGCCATGAGCTATCTTCCATAGTTGATATCTCCTGCCTTAGGGTTTTCTTGACAAAACTTTGAGGTTTTTAACTCTCCATGCTCGGTCTTTCTCCGATACACCTTGATCTCAGGTACTGACGGCTTCCTTAGTCTGCCAAGTTCCATAAGGGGTGCCTTCCTAGGTCATACAAATCTTGAAAATTCTACAAGGCCTTCAGATTCCCTAGTCTTCGGAGTCTTCAACCGTTGTAGTTTCCATCATTATAATATATGGTAAAATCCTCTTCATTCCGATGTGGTCTTAGTGGTCCCATATCTTGTACTTCTTGGAGTGGTCTCATCAGCCGAATCTTCGAGTGGTCAAAAAAATGAAAAGGGGTATGGTCTCACTAAAAGGGTATATTTGAATAAGCTCAAAATAGAAGAAAGGTAAAAGATCCTTTTGAAAAGAAAGTTGTAGAGAAAAATCGTTCCTATGGGCTTGCCAGTTTCTAGGGGTCACGTCCTATAGTCAACATGTGCTCTGATACCATCTTGTAGTGACCCGACCCAAATGGATCAAGTCTCTGTGCTTAAGTGTCATCCCTGGATCGGTATGCTGACACACACAGTACTCAAGGATTTATAACAGAGGTAAATCACATGTATAAAGTAACGTAAATACTATTACCTCAATCCAAATAGCGGAAGTAACAAGGTTGTGGATTCCCATCAACACCAACGGCAAAGTTGAGTGTAGAATTCGTAACTCTAACGTATCACTTACTCGTCATAAGATAATCCTGCAACATGAGACGTTGCAGCCACAAAGGGTCAGTACATTGAATGTACTGGCAAATTCACATCATAGAGAGAAATGATGAACAATGGCTATCTCTACATGCATATTTGGCTGGTGAAAAAGCTCTATGGTTATAATGTTTTTGCGAAAAGCCAATTTTTCCCTACTGCAAAGGAATAAATTTTTTTATTTAACTATCATGGTGGTTGTTGAACATTGAGAATGGTTGACAGCATTCTCAATCCCAATTAAGTAACATCATTAAACCCAACAAAATTAATTTAAAGTAAGATGATGAGATTCACATGATAATCCAAGTACTAGATACTCAAAACGTCCATAACCGGGCACACGGCTAATCATGATTAGTTTATACACACTGCAGAGGTTTGCGCACTTTTCCCCACAAGACTCGATCTCCTCCGTTGGATTTCTCGCACTACATGGTGTTTGAGAAACGGATGACCGAGACATAGTCTTTCAGAAGCGTTTGCACCTTACGATGGGTAGACCGTACCACCTACAACCCCTACATCTGCTAGTCTACCACTGTAAGAGTTCACACGACTTAATCAACTATGCTAGAGCCCATAATAGCTTGTGGCTGCACATGGAAGTTTCTAGTATGAATAATCTCATGATCCCTTTGAGCCTGGGTGGTGGTCCATAAAAAACAGGCAATCCTAGAATACCCAGGTGCCTAGACAGGCAATCGCTGGAATACCCAGGTGCCTCAATCCACCCAGATGTGTGTTAAAATTGCCACCTTAAGTAAACCATTAATTAACAATCTCACATCTGTCATGAAATACTCTCAAACCCAATCCACGTCTACGAGC
Organism: Triticum dicoccoides; assembly: GCF_002162155.2. NCBI lineage: Eukaryota > Viridiplantae > Streptophyta > Magnoliopsida > Poales > Poaceae > Triticum > Triticum dicoccoides. The sequence goes on from NC_041382.1 coordinate 442,434,567, forward strand.
ATAGCATGGCAATATAAGCATAACGTAATAGTAACTCCCAAGGTTTGAATGCAGGGCAATAGGTTCCTACCTCATCAACTACTTCCCAATACCCACATGTTATCAATCCTCATGCAATGTTTGAGGGTGAAACTAATGCATAAAAACTGGGTACGAAAGTGATATGATCAAAGTGTGAACTTGCCTGCAATGTTGATGAAGATGATTCGCACTCATAACTCTTGATAGTTCTACTCGTCACACTCCGTTTAATCTATCGTGAGCAAGCAATATTAACCACACATAAGCAATCACTCAGAAGATCGGGAAGAACGAAGAAGACAGTTCGGAAAACATCAAAACCAAGCAAATAACTCTTGCAACATAAAACAATTTCTAACAGTACTAAAATTATGTGAATTTGGCCTTATCGGAAAGTTTAGGTCAAGAGCTTCGATTTGCAAAAAGAATCAACTAAATCGGAGTTATAAAACTCAAGTTATGATCAAAAAAAGTTTGAATATAAATCTAAACAAAAATTTGAAATTTCAAAATTTCAAAAAGTTGATGTGACAGGTTCACTGGATAGGTGAAAACAAGACGAAGCTATAGGCGCTGGTTTCATCTAATTTGGATAAACGAGTGAAAAGTTATGGCTATTTGAAAAATCAGGGCCAAGCTGTTTTACGAAAGAAAAATAGCTATGGTTAAGGTCTAACGTATAAATACGTAGACTAATTGTTAATCTAATTATTCTATCATATTAGTCTAAAATTAATAAACAACGGAAGTATAAGGAGAAGAAAAAGACAAAGAAAGATACCTTTATAAGGCAGAGAAAAGACGACTTTGGAGAGAAGAGACAATTTCGAGAAGTCGCGCCGGAGAGGAGAAATATATTTTTCTTAAATGAATCTGGTCACACCAAAATATTGATTTAACCTGAATCGGATGATTTTTGGAGGCTCTATGGGTCTATATTTATTGGTGGAAAAGAGGCTTAGAGGTCAAAGGCTAGGCAATATGAGACTAAACATAGATGAAAATATATGAAACATAGATGAAAAGAGGTGGCTCGCATGGGCCTAAAGGCCTTCGGCCGGCCGCACGCGCACGCTGCGGCTCTAGTTTTTTTAAACAAAATCGGCCTAAGAAAGAAAAAAAATGAAAAGGCTGGTTGGCCCTGGCCCATATAGGATAAAGAAAAAGAAAAGATAGGGCGCCCGCTGGTACTATGATGCGCACGTGGGCGACAGTTAGTTTCAGACGCGTGCGTAGTTTTTGTTTTTTTTAAACAGAATGCGATAAACTGAAAAACGAAAATAAAAATAAAACTTTATATAGGCATATTATATATCAAAATTTTCAGAAAAAGATTTTCTACAAGATGAAGATTTTCCTAGCATTAAAATATTCACACAAATTCAGATAATTGAAAGAGTGCTACTGGTCTAATAAAATCCAATAAAAATCATTTTAGAAATACCAGAATGAATTCAAATTTATTTATCTCCAATTTTCTGATGTAGGGAATCATGTTACCCTATTTTCCATATATTTTATTTTTTGAGAAAAATAATTTGAATAAAACTCAAATAACTCCAAATTGAAAATAAATTCAAAAAGGACTTTAAATGTGATCTTTGAAACTCCCAACTCATATTTCATAATTTGAAGAAGTCATTCTATCTTCTCTCATGAAAATCATTGAGTTGCATAAAGTTTCAGAATTGGAAATATTTTCCAAATGAAATTCAAATGTTTTCAAAAACCCTTGTCATTTAAATAAATGGAAGAAGTCATGTCATCTTCTCTCGAGGGTTTTGTATTTGAAAAGAATTTGAATTCACGGAGATCAAAATGCAAAATGAAAGTTTGGGAAAGTCCTTTTATTCCCTCTCATTTAACTTTCAAAAAGTTACAAATTTCACTCATTTTCAGTCAATCAATCAAACAGTCAATCAAATCTATCTATTTAATATAAGATTCCAAAATTTAGAATTTGTGATGTTACACTCAGGAGGAGCCTGCCCCCATGGGCCAGTAGGCTGTGAAGTCGTTAGCCCTCGTCACGCCTGAGAAGAGCCTGGAGCCTCCGGTGCCTCGAGCCGACCACGCCACCGCTTCCTTGGCCACAGAGCCAGCCGACGTGCTAGCACTGCCTCCTCGTCAGGCCCTCACGCTCGCGAAATGCGGCCCCTTGATCAGGCCCGGGGCCTTGGACGAAGCCTACACCGTGCTCGGCCGGATCCAGGCTGACCCCCAAGATGCAGACAAGTGCCTTGCGAGGGAGCGCTTGGGGCTTGTCTCGGGGTGGCTCCAGGCTGACACAACCACCATGACGGCGTGGGGCAGTGCCGAAGCCGCCACCATGGAAAGCAGGAAGGAGGTCGCCGAAGCCAAGGCGACTTGCGATGCTGCGCTGGCCGAGGCAGCGTCTGTCGTGAAGCGTTGTGGTGAGGCGAAGGCCATTCAGGAGGAGCAAGCCACACACGCATAGCAGCTTCAACAATGGGAGGAGGACTTCAAGGCCCGCGAGGCGAAGCTCGCTGATCGTGATTCCATGATGTCCAAGGTGATTGTTGATCAAGCCGCGGAACGCGAGCGTCTGACCAAGCTGAAGGAGGAGGTGGTCGAAGCCCAGACATCCCACGCCAAGCACGTCTCCAAGTTGAGGGCCCAACTGGGTGCCAGGGAGAAGACTCTCGTCGCTGCCAAAAGGAAGGCGGCTCCGGAGCGCGACGCCTTCCTCTCCCTTGAGCTCAGGGCTCGCCAGGGGCTGTAGTCGATCCGCAAGGGAGGCTTCAAGGATCCGCTCGTGCCCCCGAGGGCGGTTACACAGGGCTCTCCTCCAGGCTTGTCGAGGAGCTCGAAGGTGCTGCCGCCAAGGTGGACTCCATCCTGGAAAATGAGTGTCGCTCCCTCTTCTCCGCGGCGGCGATGCGCGTCTTCAGCCACCTCTACCTTCAGGATCCCAGATTCAACTTCGATGTGGTGGTCGGCCCGGTTGCTCCCGAGTCCCGTCCGCCACTGCGGCGGCCGTGGAGGGCCATGTGGACGTGCTTCTGAAGAAGTTCACCTGCATCCCTGACGTTGAGCCCCCGACAGTGGAGGCAAGCGACGGCAGCGATGTTGATGACGAGCTCGCCGCGACTGGGACAAGCGGGGACGACGGCCATGGCGACGATGACCCCTCCTCCTAGATTTTACCCATGCAACACTTATCATGCCCCGTGGAGGCGTAAGACTTTGTTTGAATTTGTAGAACATTTGGTGCCTATAATAACGGTTTGGACTCTGTGATTTCCTTTTCGTGCTTAGTGTCCTTCTTGTTTGCCTTTGTGCTCTTCGTCGGCAGGGCCCAGCCCCGTGCATACCTCGACCGCCGTTGGGACGTCCGGATGCCAGGATGAAACCAAGGGGCGAGGGGGCTGCGTGACTAGTGAGGCCCCTGAGTCATGATGCTCAGGGGTCCCCCTTGACGTGCGAGCAACCTCATGAAGGAAACATGGGCGGTGGGGAGGTTAATCCGGAGCCCTTCATACCTTTCTTCACCAACCTTCGCCCGGGGGGGCGCGAGAAGACTAGGTACCAGGGACCTCGTGAGGTGGTGTGTGCTAGGCCTGGCCTGAGCGTAGCCCCCGTGTCCAGTCCCCTCACGCGTGTTTCCCAGGGGAATGCTGTGTGATAGGGCCGCGTGAAGAGCCGAGAGGCTATCCTGAGGTTGGTGCAGCCCCTAGGGCGCCCTCAGTTGTTTATCCACCAGTGCGGAGCATGGGGCTTCCACTTGGGCGTGGGCATAGTCGTTGGTCGACCGTGTCTTTTGCCAGCGCGGAGCATGGGGCTTTTCCACTTGGGCGTGGGCATAGTCGTTGTTCGACCGTGTCGTTCGCCAGAGCGGAGCATGGGGCTTCCACTTGGCGTGGGTAGGGAGCTCTGTGTTAGAGTCTCCGAGCGTGTACAACCCTATTTCGTCCATACGCGTGTCACGGCAGAACTGGAGGAGGTGTATCTGGGAACTCGTGAGCCAACGCGGGACTCACGAGGCCCTACATCAAGGCGGGTTGCGCCTGAATCTTCTGGCGCGGAGCATGCTTACAAAACCTATGTGATGGGGGCGACCTGCGCCGAATGAACCTCCGGAGGCTATCGCATGAGAAGGCCGAACACCAAGGACCCCAGGAGGTGACGTGAACGGGACCGGCCCGCTAGACATAGCTCGGTCGCTTGGATTTATTGACGCTGCAGGGAAGCACCCGAGCATAGACGTCGTGCCCAGTCTTCTCATGCAACAAACCCGGGGAAGGACACTCGGCGCGCTGCTCCTGCGACGGCGAAGCGCCGAACTGCGGTTGTACGAACCGAGCCGTGCGCCCTGACTCACCCACTCTCGATTAGCTCACGCGAGGACAAGGCACCAAGGACCCCGGGAGGTGACGTGCACGGGAGCTGGCCCGCGAGACAGAGCTCAGTCGCTTGGATTTATCAATGATATTTTTTTTCCTTTTGCGAGAGGCACGACCATGCCTTTTGCGAAAGAAATGCGTGCCTCCACGAGAAATAAATATGTGCCTCTCATGAAAGGAAAAAAACACGTGTTTTTCTATTTTACGAGTGGCACGGGCGTGCCTCTCGCGTAAGCAAATTCGTACCTCCACAAGAAATAAAATTGTGACTTTCGCAGGGAAAAAAATAAAATATACTTTTTTCATATATTTTTTGTCCAAAACCTAAGAAAAACCGAAGACCCAAAAAAATTCATCTAAAAGCCAAAAAAGACCACAAAAAAATAAAAATGAAAGACAAAATTCAGAGTGAGCGTCCATAGCGCGACACGTGGCCGTGGCTGAGAGCGTCAAGTGGCGCGCTCCGAGACCACCTCAAATGACCTTGCGGGGGTTTGTGAAGGAGTACTCTTTAATTACTCGTCTTAATCACTCGTTGGGTGAAATTCAAGGCATCAGTTGGGTTGGTCTAAGCATTTCCTTTGGAGACCAGAAATGCCAGGACGCGCAAAGAAAGTCAGAGCTCATGATTCTTTCGTTCTCGAATTGAATCCACGAACCAACGGCATTTCCATTCAGGCATTAAAGTCCAGCATTGACTTTTCGTCACTCCCCGTCCCACACGATATGCCAAATCAGACGTGAATGAAGAAACAACAAAGCAAAGTCTCTGACAGGTCGGTCACGAGACCAGCACAGCATCTCACATCATTGGCACCATTCACATAACTGTTTCACGTAGTATTTCAGTTTTTGGGGCGAAAGCGTCACGAGATTATCGTGTCATACAAAGTCTCCTCTTGCAAGTTGTGTATGTACAGTGCAGGTGTAGGATGTAACAGCAGCACTGACAACTGGGTCAAATTAAGTTGTTTTCTAGCCTGGGCCCGGGTGTCCGTGAGCCGTGAGGCGGAAGCGTTCGTATGCGTAGCGCCAGGCGGCCGCTCGTCTTGCAGTTGGAACCAACTGGTCCCGATTGTGCCCCCGCCACGCGTAGCGCTGTTCCATAGTCAACTTCCTCTCTCCATCCTAGCCGTCCGTACCATCCAACGGCGGGAGATGCCCACCGGCAAACACCCGGTAAGCCCGTCTCTCTTGCCCGGGAAGCACAGGATCCCGGCCGTCGATCGGGCCTCTGCTTTGACCCGAACTGGTCCACCATCTGACCACCACCCGCTGCTCCCGGTTACCGCCTCGCCTTCTTTTATAATCCGACCTTCCTCGCGTCTCCCTCACTTCTTCTTCCTCCCCCATTTCCGTTGTCCGGCGAGCACCTATCTTATCTTGGGAGGGCGGTCGCGATGATGACCATGGATCTGATTGGAGGATACGGGAGGGCGGACGAGCAGGTGGCCATCCAGGAGGCGGCGGCGGCGGGGCTGTGCGGGATGGAGCACCTCATCCTGCAGCTCTCCCGGACAGGCACCAGCGAGAGCTCGCCGGTTGGGTCGTCGGAGGCGCCGGAGCAGCAGGTAGACTGCCGGGAGATCACTGATATGACCGTGTCCAAGTTCAAGAAGGTGATTTCTATCCTCAACCACCGCACTGGCCACGCCAGGTTCCGGCGCGGGCCTGTGGTGGCGCAGTCCCAGGGCCCCGCCGTGTCCGAGCCGGCGCCGGTGAGGGCGTCTTCGTCGAGGTCCATGACCTTGGACTTCACCAAGGCGTCTTCCGGGTACGGAAACGACGCCGGGTTCAGCGTCTCGGCCGCGAGCTCATCCTTCATGTCGTCGGTGACCGGTGACGGGAGCGTGTCCAACGGACGCGGGGGCGGGTCCTCGCTGATGCTCCCGCCGCCACCTTCGGCCAGCTGCGGGAAACCGCCGCTGGCGTCCTCCGCGGCATCCACCGGCGCCGGTGCCGGGCAGAAGCGCAAGTGCCACGACCACGCGCACTCAGAGAACGTCGCCGGCGGAAAGTACGGCGCCTCCGGTGGCCGCTGCCACTGCTCCAAGCGCAGGTTAGTAGTCTAGCAGATTCGATTCACCCAGCGATGGATTTCGTTGTTCCGTTCTTCGTCTGCCGGTGTTATCCATGTTGCTGAAGAATGAATGATGGAACCGGCAGGAAATCCCGGGTTCGGCGGATGACTCGCGTGCCGGCGATCAGCTCGAAGGCGGCGGAGATCCCCGCGGACGACTTCTCGTGGCGCAAGTATGGCCAGAAGCCTATCAAGGGCTCCCCCTACCCACGGTGAGGCAGCATCCCTTCCCTCCACCATGTGTGACCATAGTAATCTTGGAGTTTGGGCAGTGAACTAACCACCAGTGAACTTGCTGGGTGATATGCATGCAGAGGTTACTACAAGTGCAGCACGGTGCGCGGGTGCCCGGCGCGGAAGCACGTGGAGCGCGACCCCAGCGACCCCTCCATGCTCATCGTGACCTACGAGGGCGAGCACCGGCACACCCCCGCGGACCAGGAGCCGCTCGCCCCGCTACCGGAGCTCTGAAATCTCTTTGCCATTACCGTCGTCCTCACATGTTAATTCAACTTAGCTTATGACCATGTTCCCTTCGTGACTGCTAGCTACCATATATTACTACTAATAAGTAAGCACTAGAATTTCTTTTTCTTTTGGCCGCATCGGTTTAGTCGCACTAAGCATGTTGTAAAAGAACATGTGTAGTTGGAAGCTTTGAGCTTTGAAGAAGAAAAGGTGCGTGGTAGACAAGAGAAAGAGAAAGATGTGTTTCAGAGTTGGGTTTGATCCTCCCGTGGCTCGGGTTCTGGGGGGTCAAAAGAGGGCGGTGGTTGAACGGGCAAGTGCTTTTGGTCCCGGGTGGGGCCGGCGCGACAGGGACGGGTGGGGGAAAGCGGTCAAGGAACGCGGCAGGTGGTCCCTCTCGGCGCCGCTGGCGTCGTTGACTCGTGTTGCTCCAGCGGTGCTCTGTTCTGCTCGATTATTGTTTGTTTGCTTGCTTGGGCTCGTTTGGCGTGCGGTGCGGCTGGCTACGGCCACACCCGCCAGCCAGTGTGGACGTCCGGTCGATAGCGTCTTGGTTGGTTCGCCAACGGTGTCGTTGAAAATCGGGCGTTGAGCTTTAAAGCTGTTGCGCGGTGCTTTTTTCTTTTTGCGGGCAGTGCTGTTGCGCGGTGCTGATAGTGGCCCTGTTTGGATAATCTAACTTAATTAAAGGTTAGAGTTAGATTCTAACCTTAAATCAACCCTAAACTAACTTTAATCAAAGAGCTGTTTGGATGATAGAGTTAGATTGATAATAAATATTCTTTCTCAATCATTTGACTAATTTAGACCATGTTTGGATGGGAGGGGTAACCTTTTTTTACTAATTTTTTTAGTGGGCCTAAGAGAACTAAATCAAATAAGCTCCTCTAGTGTGGGCTAGTTTTTTAGGGTGGGTTAGATCAAACTAACCCATCATGTTTGGATATTTTTAGGTTATTTGAGCCCCAACTAACCAAAACTAACTCTAACTTAGGGATCCAAACAGGACCAGTGTTGAATTTCCTTTCCTCCATTTAATTTAATACTAATGCTATATAGTGTCCGTCCGATCATGCAGCACTGCTGCTGCTGCGACCTCATCTAAAAACGCCGGGAATTTTACAGACTAAGACTTAACCAAGTCTTCGTCAAATGATATAGTATATAGAAAAACTAAGAGAAAACTTTTTGTACGGATCTTCATATAAAATCAAAGGACTATAGCATCAACTGGGACATGACGAAAGTCTCAGTCGACTATATACAACACTACCTTTTTATAGTGAGTGTTGTAGTGTCAAAACACTCTTTTACTATGAGATGAAGAGCATTAGTTAAATATATAAATAATAGCACTAGGTTCCTGCTAATTGTTTGTCTGTGACGCTGTCGACTGTCGTTTCACATAAGCCGGCATCGAATTCTTCAACAACTTTGAAGGGAGACTTTGGATTACACGATAAAAACAATAGGTGAAATGCTGACAGCAGTTGCACTTCGTGTTTTTCTTTTAAACAAGAAGTAGGCGCCCTCTTTGACTCACTCGATCCCATCTTTCCTCCTCATCTCTCCATGTGACGTGGGGTCACGACCTCCATGACTCGTTCCAGTGGCCGTGGCATCTTGTGCCTCGTCCTGTCCTCTAGTAGTATTTTTTCTGGTGGGGTTGGCTTGGCTTTTTGGAGTGCTGCGGTTAAGACTTGGTCCGATTTTGCTTGGATATGTTGCGGAAAAGGCATGGAAAGAGGCGGGGACTATCAACGTGGGTGGAGAGTGAGCCAAAGTCAAAAAGGGCATCTTTTCGGTTCATATGTTTCTATTGTGTGTTGGAGGGAGGTGCAGGTGGATTTGTTCGGTTTCGCGCGAATGTGTGCCCTGTTTCTACTCCCACCAACTTGCTGGATCTTCTACGGTGCCAACAGCACGCACGCACGCACGCTTATATCTCTACTATATACTACTCCATCCGTTTCAAAATATAAGTCTTTTTAAAGATTCTAATAGGTGACTATATACAAAGCAAAATGAGTGAATCTATATTTTAAAATATGTCTATATATATCCGTATGTTGTAATCTATTTGAAATGTCTAAAAAGACTTATATTTCGGAACGGAGGGAGTATATACTACTTTAATTAAAAAGAACGTAAGGTTTTCATTTCATCTTATTTCCAACACCCTTCATCCAACCTTCCTTGTATGATAATAAATCAACTTAATTTACTTATCTTGTAAACCAGTTCTATTTTAATTTACTTACCAAACTTCAGATCAAAATATAAAGTAATTCATGGGCAAAATTTAATGATCATTTATTTACACAATCACATTATTATAGACAGGTAAATCACAAGCCAACACGGTAGAAGATTTATATTTCGTTGCAACGCACAGACATTGTTCTAGCACACACAAAAATATTGAAGACTTGTGGCGTGTTTTGGTAGCATCCACCTTTTTTGCCGTCTTGCATATGTGACCTAGTTGCGCCTGATGGAGTGGATACATGGTAAAAATCATGTTGTGCACATAGTTTGGTAGTCTGCATCCTCTTTAGCCTGGCTGCAACGGAACACATGCATAGTGTTTGTTTATGGGCTTGTTCTAGGCAACACATGTTCGGTTAGATGCAACAAATGTTGTCCGGTAACCTCCCTTCAGAGTTAGCACACCCACAACCACGACATAGATAAATAGGCAAACCACAAACCCTTAACTCAAGTTATAAACACACAGTTAAACACGTAACAGCTACGACAAAGGCTGAGACAATCCACGCAAAAAGTCTTAGGTACAGAGTGGACTTCCCAGGCATCCATGGTAAAGGCCTCGTCGTGCTTATTGCACATGGTCATCCACTTGACGCCCTCTTCGTCAAAGACAACCACCTTCAGGGTGTCGGGAGTCCCCAACTGGAAGGTGATTGATGACCCACAAGTATAGGGGATCAATCGTAGCCCTTTCGATAAATAAGAGTGTCGAACCCAACAAGGAGCAGAAGGAAATCACAAGCGCTTTTAAGCAAGGTATTTTCTGCAAGCACTGAAATTATCAGCAATAAATAGTTTGATATTGTAACAGGCAATAAGTAGTAATGGTAACAAAGGTGCAGCAAGGTAGCCCAATCCTTTTTTAGGAAAGGACAGGCCGGAACGGTCTCTTATAATAAGCAAAGCATTCTTGAGGACACACAGAAATTTCATCTAGTCACTTTCATCATGTTTGTTTGATTCATGTTCGCTACTTTGATAATTTGATAGGTGGGTGGACCGGTGCTTAGATGTTGTTCTTACTTGAGCAAGCCTCCCACTTATGATTAACCCCTCTCGCAAGCATCCGCAAGTATGAAAGAATAATTAAGATAAATCTAACCATAGCATTAAGCATATGGATCCAAATCAGCCCCCTACGGAATAGCGCATAAACTAGGGTTTAAGCTTCTATCACTCTAGCAACCCGTCATCTAATTACTACTCCACAATACATTCCCTTAGGACCAAAGATGGTTAAGTGTCATGTAGTCGACGTTCACATAACACCACTAAAGGAAACAATAACATACACATCATCAAAATACTGAACGAATACCAAATTCACATGATTACTTATGACAAGACTTTTCCCGTGTCCTTAAGGACAAAAGTAACCATTCACAAATCATATTCATGTTCAAGATCAGAGGGGTATGAAATAGCATCGAAGATCTGAACATTTAATCTTCCACCAAATAAACCAACTAGTATCAACTACAAGATGTAGTCAACACTACTAGCAATCCACAAGTACCAATATGAGATTTTGATACGAAGATTGTGTTGGGGATCGTAGCAGAAATTCAAAATTTTCTACGCATCACCAAGATCAATCTATGGAGTAATCTAGCAACGAGGGGAAGGAGAGTGCATCTACACACCCTTGTAGATCGCTAAGCGGAAGCGTTCAAGTGAACGGGGTTGATGGAGTCGTACTCGCCGTGATCCAAATCACCGATGATCCTAGTGCCGAACGGACGGCACCTCCGCGTTCAACACACATGCAGCCCGGTGACGTCTCACATGCCTTGATCTAGCAAGGAGAGAAGGAGAGGTTGGGGAAGACTCCGTCCAGCAGAAGCACGACGGCGTGGTGGTGGTGGAGGAGCGTGGTACTCCAGCAGGGATTCGCCAAGCACCGCAAGAGAAGAGGAGGGAGAGGGGTAGGGCTGCGCCAAGAAGGAGATGTTCTCGTGTGTATGGCAGCCCAAAACCCCACTATATATAGGGGAAAGGGAGGGGCTGCGCCCCCACCTAGGTTTCCACCCCTAGGGGTGGCGGCCAGCCCTAGATCCCATCTAGGGGGGCGGCTAAGGGGGGAGAGAGGGGGGCGCACCACTAGGTGGGCCTTAGGCCCATCTGAGCCTAGGGTTTCCCCCTTTTCCCTTCTCTCTTCGCCTTGGGCCTGGTGGGGGGGGGGGGCGCACCAGCCCACCTGGGGCTGGTACCCTCTCACACTTGGCCCACGCAGCCCTCTGGGGCAGGTAGCCCCACCTGGTGGACCCCCGGGACCCTCCCAGTGGTCCCGGTACGTTACCGATAGCACCCGAAACTTTTCCGGTGACCAAAACATGACTTCCCATATATAAATCTTTACCTCCGGACCATTCCGGAACTCCTTGTGATGTCCGAGATCTCAGCCGGGCTCCGAAAAACATTCGGTAACCACGTATATCTATTCCCTATAACCCTAGCGTCATCGAACCTTAAGTGTGTAGACCCTACGGGTTCGGGAACCATGCAGACATGACCGAGACACCTCTTCGGCCAATAACCAACAGCGGGATCTGGATACCCATGTTGGCTCCCACATGTTCCACGATGATCTCATCGGATGAACCACAATGTCAAGGATTTAATCAATCCTGTATTCAATTCCCTTTGTCCAGCGGTATTGTACTTGCCCGAGATTCGATCGACGGTATCCGATACCTTGTTCAATCTCGTTACCGGCAAGTCTCTTTACTCGTTCCGTAACACATCATCCCGTGATCAACTCCTTGGTCACATTGCGCATATGATGATGTCCTACCGAGTGGGTCCAGAGATACCTCTCCGTCACACGGAGTGATAAATCCCAGTCTCGATTCGTGCCAACCCAGCAGACACTTTCGGAGATACCCGTAGTGTACCTTTATAGCCACCCAGTTACGTTGTGACGTTTGGCACCACCCAAAGCATTCCTACGGTATCCGCTAGTTGCACAATCTCATGGTCTAAGGAAATGATACTTGACATTAGAAAAGCTTTAGCATACGAACTACACGATCTTTCTGCTAGGCTTAGGATTGGGTCTTGTCCATCACATGATTCTCCTAATGATGTGATCCCGTTATCAACGACATCCAATGTCCATGGTCAGGAAACCGTAACCATCAATTGATCAACAAGCTAGTCAACTAGAGGCTTACTAGGGACATGGTGTTGTCTTTGTATCCACACATGTATCTGAGTTTCCTATCAATACAATTATAGCATGGATAATAAACGATTATCATGAACAAGGAAATAACCAATTTATTATTGCCTCTAGGGCATATTTCCAACAGTCTCCCACTTGCACTAGAGTCAATAATCTAGTTCACATCGCCATGTGATTAACATTCATAGGTCACATCGCCATGTGACCAACATCCAAAGAGTTTACTAGAGTTCAATAATCTAGTTCACATCACTATGTGATTAACACTCAATGAGTTCTGGGTTTGATCATGTTACTTGTGAGAGAGGTTGTAGTCTACGGGTCTGTCACATTCAGATCCGTATGTACTTTGCAAATCTCTATGCTATATTTGGAGCCATTTCAAATAACGGTTCTACTTGGAGCTATTCTAAATTGTTGCTCCATTATACGTATCCGGTATCTCTACTCAGAGCTATCCGGATAGGTGTTAAGCTTGCATCGACGTAACTCTTTATGTCGAACTCTTTATCACCTCCATAACCGAGAAACATATCCTTATTCCTCTAAGGATAATTTTGACCGCTATCTGGTGACCTACTCCTAGATCACCTTTGTACCCTCTTGCTAGACATGTGGCAAGGCACACATCAGGTGCGGTACTCAGCATGGCATACCATATAGAGCCTATGACAAAAGCATAGGGGACGACCTTCGTCCTTCCTCTTTCTTCTGCCGTGGTCGAGCTTTAAGTCTTAACTTCATACCTTACAACTCAGGCAAGAACTCCTTCTTTGGCTGATCCATCTTGAACACCTTCAAGATCATGTCAAGGTATGTGCTCATTTAAAAGTACCATTACGCATTTTTTATCTATCCTTATAGATCTTGATGCTCAATGTTCAAGTAGCTTAATCCAGGTTTTCCATTGAAAAACACCTTTCAAATAACCCTATATGCTTTCTAGAAATTCTACATCATTTCGGATCAACAATATGTCATCCACATATACTTATCAGAAATGTTGTAGTGCTCCCACTCACTTTATTGTAAATACAAGTTTCTAATAAACTTTGTATAAACCCATAAACTTTGATTACTCCATCAAAGTATATATTCCGACTCCAAGATGCTTGCTCTAGTCCATGGAAGGATCGCTGGAGCTAGCATACCTTTTAGCATCCTTAGGATCGACAAAACCTTTCTGATTGTATCACATACAACCTTTCCTTACGAAAACTGGTAAGGAAACTTGTTTTGACATCCATCTGCCAGATTTCATAAATGCAGCTTATGCTAACATGATTCTGACGGACTTAAGCATCGCTACGGGTGAGAAAATCTCATCGTAGTCAACTGCTTGAACTTGTGAAAAACTCTTCGCCACAAGTCGAGCTTCATAGACGATGACATTACCGTCCACGTCCGTCTTCTTCTTAAAATCCACATGTACCTAACAACCTTATGACCATCAAGTAGTTCTTCCAAAGTCTACACTTTGTTTTCATACATGGATCCTCTCTCGGTATGGCCTTGAGCCAATTTTTGGAATCCGGGCCCACCATCGCTTCTCCATAGCCCATAGGTTCATCGTTGTCCAACAACGTGACCTTTAAGACAGGGTTACCACTTAGAAGTTGTACACACCCTTGTCAACCCATGAGGTTCGATAGTAACTTGATCTGAAGCTCCATGATCATCATCATTAGCTTTCTCTTCAACTGAGGCAGGTGCCACAGAAACATTTTTCCTGTGCTGCGCTACTCTCTGGTTGAAGTAAAGGTTCAACAACCTTATCAAGTTCTATCTTCCTCCCACTCAATTCTTTCGAGAGAAACTTTTCCTCGAGAAAGGACCCGATTCGAGAAACAATCCCTATTGCTTTCGGATCTGAGACAGGAGGTATACCCAACAGTTTTGGGTGTCCTATGAAGATGCATTTATCCGCTTTGGGTTCGAGCTTATCAGCCTGAAACTTTTTCACATAAGCGTCGCAGCCCCAAACTTTTAAGAAATGACAGCTTAGGTTTCTCTAAACCATAGTTCATACGGTGTCATCTCATCGGAATTATGTGGTGCCCTATTTAAAGTGAATGTGGTTGTCTCTAATGCCTAACCCATAAACTATCGTGGTAATTCGATAAGAGACATCATGGGATGCATCATATCAAATAGGGTGCAGTTATGATGTTCGGACACACCATCACACTATGGTGTTCCAGGCTGTATTAGTTGTGAAACAATTTCCACAATGTCTTAATTCTGTGCCAAACTCGTAATTCAGATATTCATCTCTATGATCATATCATAGATATTTTATCCTCTTGTCACGACGATCTTCAACTTCACCCTGAAATTACTTGAACCTTTCAATAATTCAGACTCGTGATTCATCAAGTAAATATACTCAGCATCTGCTCAAATCATCTGTGAAGTAAGAATATAACGATATCCACTACATGCCTCAGCACTCATTGGACTGCACACATCAAGATGTATTACTTCCAACAAGTTGCTTTCTTGTTCCATCTTGCTGAAAACGAGGCCTTTCAATCATCTTGCTCATGTGGTATGATTTGCATGTCTCAAGTGATTCAAAATCAAGCGAGTCCAAAGATCCATCAACATGGAGCTTCTTCATGCGTTTTATACCATTGTGACTAAAATTGCAGTGCCACAAGTATGTGGTACTATCATTACTATATTATATCTTCTGGCATGAACATGTGTATCACTACGATCGGGATTCAATAAACCATTCATTTTAGGTGTAAGACCATTGAAGGTATTATTCAAATAAACAGAGTAACCATTATTCTCCTTAAATGAATAACCGCATTGCGATGAACATAATCTAATCATGTCCATGCTCAACGCAAACACCAAATAACAATTATTTAGGTTTAACACCAACCCCGATGGTAGACGGAGCGTGCGATGTTTGATCACATCAACCTTGGAAACTCTTCCAACACCTATCGTCGTCTCACCTTTGGCTAGTCTCCGTTTATTCTGTAGCCTTTTATTTCGAGTTACTAACACTTAGCAACCGAAACGGTATCTAATACCCTGCTGCTACTAGGAGCACTAGTAAAGTACACATTTAATATATGTCCAATACATACTTCTGTCAACCTTGTCAGCCTTCTCATCTACCAAGTATCTAGGGTGGTTCTGCTTCAGTGACCGTTCCCCTTATTACAGAAGCACTTAGTCTCGGGCTTGGGTTCAACTTTGGGTTACTTCACTAGAGCAGCAACTGATTTGTTGTTTCATGAAGTATCCCTTTCTTGCCCTTGCCCTTCTTGAAACTAGTGGTTTTACTAACCATCAACAATTGATGCTCCCTTTTGATTTCTACTTTCACGGTGTCGCGAATAGCTCAAGGATCATATCTATCCCTGATATGTTATACTTCATCACAAAGCTCCAGTAGCTTGGTGACAGTGACTTTGGAGAACCATCACTATCTCATCTGGAAGATTAACTCCCACTCGATTCAAGCGATTGTTGTACTCATACAATCTGAGCACATGCTCAACGGTTGAGCTTTTCTCCTTAGTTTGCAAGCTTAAGAAACTTGTCAAAGGTCTCATACCTCTTGACGTGGGCACTAGCCTGAAATCCCAATTTCAGTCCTTGGAACATCTCATATGTTCTGTGATGTTTCAAAAACATCTTTGGTGCCTCAATTCTAAACCATTTAGCATTACGCACTGAACTATCATGTAGTCATCAAAACGTGTATGTCAGATGTTCGCAACATCCACAACCAACATTCGCGGGTCAGCTCACTGAGCGGTGCATTAAGGACATAATCCTTCTACGCAGCAATGAGGACAATCCTCTGTTTACAGATCCAGTCCGCATAATTGCTACTATCAACTTTCAACTAAATTTTATCTAGGAACATATCTAAAACAATAGAACTAAAGCGTGAGCTACGACATAATTTGCAAAGTCCTTTTGACTATGTTCATGATAATTGAGTTCATCATGAACTCCCACTCAGATAGACATCCCTCTAGTCATCTAAGTGATACATGATCCGAATCGACTAGGCCGTGTCCGATCATCACGTGAGACGGACTAGTCATCATCGATGAACATCTCATGTTGATCGCATCTTCTATACGACTCATGTTCGACCTTTCGGTCCTCCGTGTTCCGAGGCCATGTCTGTACATGCTAGGCTCGTCAAGTTAACCTAAGTGTTTCGCATGTGTTCCGAGGCTATGTCTGTACATGCTAGGCTCGTCAACACCCGTTGTATTCGAACGTAAGAATCTATCACACCCGATCATCACGTGGTGCTTCGAAACGACGAACCTTCGCAACGGTGCACAGTTAGGGAGAACACTTCTCTTGAAATTTTAGTGAGGGACCATCTTATTTAAGCTACCGTCGTTCTAAGCAAATAAGATGTAAAAACATGATAAACATCACATGCAATCAAATAGTGACATGATATGGCCATCATCACTTTGCTCCTTTTGATCTCCATCTTCGGGGCTACATGATCATCATCGTCACCGGCATGACACCATGATCTCCATCATCATGATCTCCATCATCGTGTCTTCATGAAGTTGTCTCGCCAACTATTACTTCTACTACTACAGCTAACGGTTAGCAATAAAGTAAAGTAATTACATGACGTTTATGTTGACACGCAGGTCATAAATAAATTAAGACAACTCCTATGGCTCCTGCCGGTTGTCATACTCATCGACATGCAAGTCGTGATTCCTATTACAAGAACATGATCATCTCATACGTCACATATATCATTCATCACATCCTTTGGCCACGTCACATCACAAAACACTTGCTGCAAAAACAAGTTAGACGTCCTCTAATTGTTGTTGCAAGTTTTTTACGTGGCTGCTATAGGTTGCTAGCAAGAACGTTTCTTACCTACGCCAAAACCGCAACGTGAATTGCCAATTTCTATTTACCCTTCATAAGGACCCTGTTCATCGAATCTGATCCGACTAAAGTGGGAGAGACAGACACCTGCCAGCCACCTTATGCAACTAGTGCATGTCAGTCGGTGGAACCGGTCTCACGTAAGCGTCCGTGTAAGGTTGGTCTGGGCCGCTTCATCCCACAATGCCGCCGAATCAAGATAAGACTAGTAACGGCAAGTAAATTGACAAAATCGACGCCCACAACTACTTTGTGTTCTACTCGTGCATAGAAACTACGCATAGACCTAGCTCATGATGCCACTGTTGGGGATCGTAGCAGAAATTCAAAATTTTCTACGCATCACCAAGATCAATCTATGGAGTAATCTAGCAACGAGGGGAAGGAGAGTGCATCTACATACCCTTGTAGATCACTAAGTGGAAGCGTTCAAGTGAACGGGGTTGATGGAGTCGTACTCGCCGTGATCCAAATCACCGATGATCCTAGTGCCGAACGGACGGCACCTCCGCGTTCAACACACATGCAGCCCGGTGACGTCTCCCATGCCTTGATCCAGCAAGGAGAGAGGGAGAGGTTGGGGAAGACTCCGTCCAGCAGCAGCACGACGGCGTGGTGGTGGTGGAGGAGCGTGGTACTCTAGCAGGGCTTCACCAAGCACCGCAAGACGACGAGGAGGGAGAGGGGTAGGGCTGCGCCAAGAAGGAGATGTTCTCGTGTGTATGGCAGCCCAAAACCCCACTATATATAGGGGAAAGGAAGGGGCTGCGCCCCACCTAGGTTTCCACCCCTATGGGTGGTGGCCCGCCCTAGATCCCATCTAGGGGGCGGCCAAGGGGGGAGAGAGGGGGGGCGCACCACTAGGTGGGCCTTAGGCCCATCTGAGCCTAGGGTTTCCCCCTTTTCCCTTCTCTCTTCGCCTTGGGCCCTAGTGGAGGGGGGGCGCACCAGCCCACCTGGGGCTGGTCCCCTCTCACACTTGGCCCACGCAGCCCTCTGGGCAGGTAGCCCCACCTGGTGGACCCCGGGACCCTCCCGGTGGTCCCGATACGTTGCCGATAGCACCCGAAACTTTTCCGGTGACCAAAATAGGACTTCCCATATATAAATTGTTACCTTCGGACCATTCCGGAACTCCTCTTGATGTCCGGGATCTCATCCTGGACTCCGAACAACATTCAGTAACCACGTATATCTATTCCCTATAACCCTAGCGTCATCGAACCTTAAGTGTGTAGACCCTACGGGTTCGGGAACCATGCAGACATGACCGAGACACCTCTCCGGCCAATAACCAACAACGGGATCTGGATACCCATGTTGGATCCCACATGTTCCACAATGATCTCATCGGATGAACCATGATGTCGAGGATTCAATCAATCCCGTATTCAATTCCCTTTGTCTAGCGGTATTGTACTTGCCCGAGATTCGATCATCGGTATCCGATACCTTGTTCAATCTCGTTACTGACAAGTCTCTTTACTCGTTCCGTAACACATCATCCCGTGATCAACTCCTTGGTCACATTGCGCATATGATGATATCCTACCGAGTGGGCCCAGAGATACCTCTCCGTCACATGGAGTGACAAATCCCAGTCTCGATTCATGCCAACCCAACAGACACTTTCAGAGATACCCGTAGTGTACCTTTATAGCCACCCAGTTATGTTGTGACGTTTGGCACACCCAAAGCATTCCTACGGTATCCGGGAGTTGCACAATCTCATGGTCTAAGGAAATGATACTTGACATTAGAAAAGCTTTAGCATACGAACTACACGATCTTTGTGCTAGGCTTAGGATTGGGTCTTGTCCATCACATGATTCTCCTAATGATGTGATCCCATTATCAACGACATCCAATGTCCATGGTCAGGAAACCGTAAACATCAATTGATCAACGAGCTAGTCAACTAGAGGCTTACTAGGGACATGGTGTTGTCTATGTATCCACACATGTATCTGAGTTTCCTATCAATACAATTATAGCATGGATAATAAACGATTATCATGAACAAGGAAATAACCAATTTATTATTGCCTCTAGGGCATATTTCCAACAGATTGAATACAAGAGATGAACTAGGGTTTGAGATGAGATGGTGCTGCTGAAGATGTTGATGAAAATTGGTCCTCCCACGATGAGAGGGTTGTTGGTGATGACGATGGCTTCGATATCCAAAAGTGCTCATGTCGAGGTTCTACCTCAAGGCGGCGGTGCTTCATCCCAAAAGTCCTCTCCTTATTTTTCCTAGCGCAAATGGGCTTATATACCAGAATATGGGCATCGGAGGTTGGCCAGGGGCCCCACGAGCCACCAGGGCACGCACTGGTGGCTCGTGGGCACCTGGGTGGCCCCCTTTGGTATTTCATTTCTCCAATATTTTTTATTTATTCCAAAACATTCTGCATGAAATTTCAACTTATTTGGAGATGTGCAAAATAGGTATCTCTAACATGGCTTTTTCAGGTCCAGAATTCCAGCTGTCGTCAATCTCCCCCTTCATGTAAAGCTTGCAAATTAAGAGAGAAAAGGCATTAGAATTGCTCCACAAAGTATTATATTGATAAAAAACATTATAAATAATAGTAGGAATACATGATGCAAAACAGACGTACTCCGCCAATCTTAGACCTCGCTTGTCCTCAAGTGAAAACCGATATCAATAATCATGGCCACATGTTTAGAGAGAGAGAGAGAGAGGTGTCGATAAAAACAAAATACATACATAGTAGGATCATGACCAATATCATAGCAGCAATACATTATTATCATAAAATTTCTCACGAGCAAGTAACAATTCATCACAACAATGAAGTATAAGGCATAAATTTTCTTGAAAACTAACAAATTATGTTCTCAATCGACAAGGCAATTGCAATTCATCATATTTTCAGGAAGAGTCTCATGTAGGAGCTCTCGTTTAGCAAGTCCACATACTCAACTATCATTTAGTCTTCTATGGTTGCTGACACTCACGACATATATATGGAGCAAAAGTTTTAGTCAGACACATAGAAAACATGGGCTTATAATTTCGCCTACCAACTTATTTACCTCGAGGGTAACGTCAACAATAATAGCTCATGATCACTCATATTCAACTGGATATATATGCCTAGATCTTTCCCCACCACATGATGCTTGCAAAAGAGAAAAATAAAAAGGAATAGAGGATAACACTATTGACTCTTGCATAAAAAGTAAATACATAAAAGTAAGAGATAGGCCCTTTGCAGAGGGAAGCAGAGGTTGTCATGCGCTCTTTGTTTTTGGATGTGCAAGCTCTTAATGCAAAGGAACGTCACCTTATATTGCCCCTTGTGATAGCAACCTCTATTATGCAGTCTGTCGCTTATATTTCTTTATCATCACAAGATTGTACAAAGCTTATTTTCCCTTACAATGACAGATCATACATATTTAGAAGCAATTTTTATTGCTTTGTGCATCGATGAAAACTTACTTGAAGGATCTTATTGAATCCATAGGTAGATATAGTGGACTCTCATGACATGAAATTGGGTTTAAGGGTTTTTGGATGCACAAGTAGTATCTCTACTTGGTGCGGATTTTTGTCTATAAAAGATATTGAGCAAGCACCACATGTTGGAGGATCTATAATAATATAACTTCTATGTGAATATAAGCAAACATAACTCATTATGTTGTCTTCGTTGTCCAACGTCAATAATTTGGCATAGAATATTTAATGGGGGCTCACAATCATAAAAGATATCAAAGATAGTTTATTTATATGTGAATCTTCTCTTCCCTTATTAATTCTTTCAGGAATTGCATCATTGACCAATGCTATGTTTGTTAACTTCCAATAAATTTTACCACTTATACTTTTCTTTATGTGATGTCATTACTTTCCATGAAATTAGCATATGATCTTTTCCATTATTTTCATTGCTAAGATTGAAACATAAAAGTAAAGAAGGAAAACTCAAAGTACTATTTATGATATAACTCTCAACAGATAGATCACAAAATTAGCACTCGAAAATAGATCATACTAAACTTTTAGTCAACTAAATCACGAAATAACTAAGGATCGAACTAAAATAGGTAAAGATAATAAAAGTGATGATGATACGATATTGGGGCACCTCCCCCAAGCTTGGTACAAGCCAAGGGGAGTGCCCATACCCTTGTACTCAAGTTTCTTTATTCGGTGATGATAGTGGTGATGAAGTAGTGGGCTTGTCCTTCAGCTTTCGCTTGGGAACACAGTTTACTTCCTTCAACTTGCTAATCTCTTGCTCTAGCTCCACTATCTTCTCACATAATACATTCTTGTTTTCCTATAGAAGATGGAGAGGGATAAATTGAATATTAGATTTGTTTACTATGTTTGGGAGGCTTGACTTCTTGAACTCCACATGCATATCCCCTGGTTGATGTACAAGGACATCATCTTCATCGGAACTATTGTCCTCCGTCTCTTCAAATCGACATATCGCTCTTCCTCCATGGACCATCCATAGGGGTCTATATCCCAATAGACCCTCGGGTTTGCACCATAGTATGATACAAAGCTCTCCCCATCCGAGTCTTGGGAC
This sequence comes from Triticum dicoccoides, assembly GCF_002162155.2. Classification (NCBI taxonomy): domain Eukaryota; kingdom Viridiplantae; phylum Streptophyta; class Magnoliopsida; order Poales; family Poaceae; genus Triticum; species Triticum dicoccoides. The sequence continues at coordinate 442,456,437 of NC_041382.1, forward strand.
AACATACTTTAAAATTTGTAGGAAAAATAGCGTGAAACAAGAACAGAAGAGATTTCTGCGATATAGTGGTCAAAATGTTTAGGAGTATATATAAAGAATTCTTATCGTGCAAAACGAGTATTCCAGAAGAAAACGGAGTCGGGAAGGCTCACAAGGGGCCCACGAGCCACCAGGGCGTGCCCAGGGGGGTGGGCACGTCCTGGTGCTCGTGTGCACCTTATGGGTCCCCTCGGATGTTTATTATTTTGGTATTTTTTTTTCTAATATTACAAAACTGACAAAAAGTATTTTTATGGAATTTTTGGAGTCGGTTTACTTACCGTATCACATACATATTCCTTTTCAGGGTTCTGGAGTGTTCTGGAAGGTATCTCTTATATGTTCCTCCGGTATCATGGTTTGAACAATGTTAGTTTCAACATTAATAGGTGTACCTGAGATATAATGCTTAATTCTCTGTCCATTCACCACCCTCGGATTAGCGCCTTCGGAATTATTGATTTTAACAGCCCCGAAATAAGGTCCTTCCATTTAGAGAGTAGTTTTTTTTGCCAAAGAACCTGAAATGAGAGTTGTACAATAGAACATATTCACCCACTTTGAATTTCTGTTTTTGGATTCTTTTATCATGCCATCTTTTAACTTTTTCTTTAAACAATTTGACATTTTCATATGCTTGGGTTCTCCACTCATCCAATGAACTAATATCAAACAACCTCTTCTCACCGGCAAGTTTGAAATCATAATTAAGTCCTTTAATTGCCCAATATTCTTTATGTTCTAACTCAAGAGGTAAATGACATTCTTTCCCATAGAAAAGTTTATATGGAGACATACCCATAGGATTTTTATAAGTGGTTCTATAAGCCCATAATGTATCATCAAGTTTCTTAGACCAATTCTTTCTAGATCTATTGACTATCTTTTGCAAAATTAACGTTATCTCTCTATTGCTCAATTCAACTTGACCACTAGATTGAGGATGATAGGGGATGAAATTCTATGGTTACATCATACTTAACATATAAACAACTTACGTAAAGCACCATGAATAAAATGTGAACCGCCGTCAGTCAATAAATATCTAGGGACTCCAAACCTTGGAAAAATAACTTCTTTAAGCATTTTAATACAAGTGTTATGATCTGCACTACTAGTTGGAATAACTTCTACCCACTTAGTAACATAATTAACAACAACTAAAATATGTGTATACCCATTAGAGGAAGGAAAATGTCCCATATACTCAAATCCCCAAACATCAAATGACTCAATAACAAGTGAATAATTCATAGGCATTTCCTGACATTTACCAATTGATACGTCTCCGTCGTATCTACTTTTCCAAACACTTTTGCTCTTGTTTTGGACTCTAATTTACATGATTTGAATGAAACTAACCCGGACTGACGCTGTTTTCAGCAGAACTACCATGGTGCTGTTTTTGTGCAGAAATACAAGTTCTCGGAATTGGGCGAAACTTTTTGGAGAATTATTTTGGAATAAAATAAAAATACTGGAGCAAAGAATTACTAGAGGGGGGCCCTGCTGCCCACTAGGCACCAGGGCGCGCCACCCCCCTCTAGCGCGCCCTGGTGGGTAGTGGCCCCCTCGAGGCTCTGCTGACCCTAACTCCAACTCTATAAATTCCTATTTCCTAAGAAAAAATAGGAGAAAAAGTTTAATCACGTTTTACGACACAGAACCGCTGCCACCTCTTGTTCTTCATCGAGGGGACCATATCTAGAGTCCGTTCGGGGCTCCGGAGAGGGGGATCTTCTGTCTTCGTCATCATCAACCATCCTCCATCACCAATTTCATGATGCTCACCGCCGGGAGTGAGTAATTTCTTCGTAGGCTTGCTAGGTGGTGATGGGTTGGATGGGATTCATCATGTAATCGAGTTAGTTTTGTTAGGGCTTGATCCCTAGTATCCACTTTGTTCTGAGATTGATGTTGCTATGACTTTGTTATGCTTAATGCTTGTCACTAGGGCCCGAGTGCCATGATTACAGATCTGAACCGTTTATGTTTTCACCAATATATTTGTGTTCTTGATCCTACCATGCAAGTTATATGCACCTAATACGTGTTATGATCCGCATACCCCAAGGTGACAATAATTGGGATTCTTTCCGGTGATTACCGTAATTTGAGGAGTTCATGTATTCACTATGTGTTAATGCTTTGTTCTGGTTTTCTATTAAAAGGAGGCCTTAATATCCCTTAGTTTCCTTATGCACCCCGCTACCACGGGAGGGTAGGATGATGTCATGCAAGTTCTTTTCCATAAGCATGTATGAGTATTTACGAAATACATGCCTATACTATATTGATGAATTAGAGCTAGTTCTGTATCGCCCTAGGTTGTGACTGTTATATGATGAATATTAGCCAACGTTATCACCGATCCAATGCCTATGAGCTTTTAACATAATTATTCTTGCTAAGTTACTACTATTTCTGCTACTTTTACAATTGCTACAAAACTACTACTGTTACCGTTACCACTGATGTTACTATTGCTGCTATCACTATAAAATTACATACTACTCTGCTACTGATCACGCTGATGTAGATATTTAGTCTCCAGGTGTGGTTGAATTGATAACTCAATTGCTAATACTTACAAGTATTCTTTGGCTCCCCTTGTGTGGAATCAATAAATTTGGGTTGAATACTCTACCCTTGAAAACTGTTACGATCCCATATACTTGTGGGTTATCAAGACCTTTTTCTGGAGCTGTTGTCGGGGAGCATAGCTATATTTGTTGAGTCACTTGGGATTTATATATGTTGATCGCCATGAAGAATCTTAAGAATGATAGAACCAAGATCATTCCCTTTAAGACGAGGGGAGGTAAGGAACTGTTATCTAGCTCTGCACTTGATTCACCTTCTGTTTTGAGTAAGCTTGCAACACCACCACGTGCTAGTAATCCTAATATGTCGCAAGTAATTGATGATGCTACTTCTGCTCTGAATGATGCTAGTATTTTGCTTGATAAGAATGTGCCACTAGGTGAATTTCTTGATGACCAACTTGCTAGAGCTAAATAAATTGAGAATGCTGAAACTAATGAAATTATTGAAACTGATGAAGTTATTGAAACTGAAAATTATGAAACACCTATTAGACCTAGCTCTCCTAGATATGAATTACTTGAGATACCCGAAGGTTGTGTTATGGATGGATAGGTAGCTAGGGACTTTCTTGCTGGTAAGGATAGAGATGATCTTAAGAAATTACTATGCAAGTTGAAAGAAAAATCTTTGAATGCTAGAATGACATATGATCCTAAGTTAGATACCTCACCTGTCTTTATTACTAATAAGGATTATGAATTCTCTATTGACCCATGTGACGCCCCCGATTCAATCGTACACTAATCATGCATGCAAACGTGTACGATCAAGATCAGGGACTCACGGGAAGATATCACAACACAACTCTAAAACATAAATAAGTCATACAAGCATCATAATACAAGCCAGGGGCCTCGAGGGCTCGAATACAAATGCTCGATCATAGACGAGTCAGCGGAAGCAACAATATCTGAGTACATACATAAGTTAAACAAGTTTTCCTTAAGAAGGCTAGCACAAACTGGGATACAGATCGAAAGAGGCGCAGGCCTCCTGCCTGGGATCCTCCTAACTACTCATGGTCGTCATCAGCGGGCTGCACGTAGTAGTAGGCACCTCCAGCGTAGTAGGAGTCGTTGTCGAAGGTGGCGTCTGGCTCCTGGACTCCAGCATCTGGTTGCGACAACCAGAAAGAAAGGAAAGGGGGAAAAAGGGGGGAGAAAGCAACCGTGAGTACTCATCCAAAGTACTCGCAAGCAAGGAACTACACTACATATGCATGGGTATATGTGTAAGGAGGCCATATCAGTGGACTGAACTGCAGAATGCCAGAATAAGAGGGGGATAGCTAATCCTGTCGAAGACTACGCTTCTGGCAGCCTCTGTCTTGCAGCATGTAGGAGAGAGTAGATTGAAGTCCTCCAAGTAGCATCTCCAAGTAGCATCTCCAAGAGCATCGCATAGCATAATCCTACCCGGCGATCCTCTCCTCGTCGCCCTGTGGAAAAGCGATCACTGGGTTGTCTGTGGAACTTGGAAGGGTGTGTTTTATTAAGTATCCGGTTCTAGTTGTCATAAGGTCAAGGTACAACTCCAAGTCGTCCTGTTACCGAAGATCACGGCTATTCGAATAGATTAACTTCCCTGCAGGGGTGCACCAACTTACCCAACACGCTTGATCCCATTTGGCCGGACACACTTTCCTGGGTCATGCCCGGCCTCGGAAGATCAACACGTCGCAGCCCCACCTAGGCAAAACAGAGAGGCCAGCACGCCGGTCTAAACCTAAGCGCACAGGGGTCTGGGCCCATCGCCCATAGCACACCTGCACGTTGCGAGGGTGGCCAGAAGCAGACCTAGCCTAGCAGGCGTTCCAGTCCAATCCGGCGCGCGCCGCTCCATCGCTGACGTCTGAAGTGCTTCGGCTGATACCACGACGTCGGGATACCCATAACTACTCCCACGTAGATGGTTAGTGCGTATAGGCTCGTAGCCGACTTAGATCAAATACCAAGATCTCGTTAAGCGTGTTAAGTATCCGCGAACGCCGAACAGGGCCAGGCCCACCTCTCACCCAGGTAGTCTCAACCTGCCCTGTCGCTCCGCCACAAAGTAACAGTCGGGGACCGTCGGGAACCCAGGCCCACCTCTACCGGGATGGAGCCACCTGTCCTTTCAGCCCCCTCATCAGAATCACTTGCGGGTACTCATCGAGCTGACCCGACTTTAGTCACCATCTGTATAGTATGTATGTATGTAAAGTATATACCCGTGATCACCTCCCGAGTGATCACGGCCCAATAGTATAGCGAGGCAGACTGAAAAGAATGTAGGGCCAATGATGATAAACTAGCATCCTATACTAAGTATTTAGGATTGCAGGTAAGGTATCAACAGATGTAGCAACAATGTCAGGCTATGCATCAGAATAGGATTAACGGAAAGCAGTAACATGCTACACTACTCTAATGCAAGCAGTATAGAGGAGAATAGGCGATATCTGGTGATCAAGGGGGGGGGGGGCTTGCCTGGTTGCTCTGGCAAGGAGGGGTCATCAACTCCGTAGTCGAACTGGGGGTCGCCGGCAGTCTCGAGGTCTACCGGAAAGAAGTAACGGAAGGGGAACATAATAAATAACAGAGCAATCAAAGCATCACAAAGCATAACATGGCAATACGCGGTGCTAGGTGTGCCCTAACGAGGTAGTAGGTGATACCGGCGAAGGGGAAAACATCCGGGAAAGTATCCCCGGTGTTTCGCGTTTCCGGACAGATGAACCGGAGGTGGAAAGTTGCGAGTTCGATAGGTTAGGGAGGTGTGGCGGATGAACGGGCTGCATTTCTGGGTTCGTCTCGCCGTTCTGAGCAACTTTCATATATAAAGTATTTTCATCCGAGCTACGGTTTATTTTATATGATTATTCGAAGTTTAAAAGATTTTCTGAATTTTCAGGATTTTTATTTTAATTCGAAATTAAAACAGCAAAATACTTTTGTCACCTAGTGTTACTCCAGCCTATGAGTATGACAGTGGGGCCATGGAGTTGGGTTGACCCAGTCAAAGGTTGAATAGTCAAAGAGTGAATAGTGTAAGCGGGTTCCACGTGTCATTGACTATGGTCATTTAGACTTTAATTAAATTATATTAACTAATAGTGGGGGCTACTGTCATTGGCTAGTAGTTAAACTAACTAGTGATTAGCCCCCAAAGCTAATTTGCAAGGGCCGGCCAGCGGTGGCTGTGCACGCACAAAGCACAAAGCTTGTGCTCGGCCATGGCCTCAGCCAAAGCCATTAGTAGCAGCAGCTAGCGGCTTGGAGCATCAGCTAGTAGTGGCAGCAGGAGGAAGCAACAACATCTAGGAGCAGCAGCGACAGCAAGCACCAACGAAGGAAGCAGAGTAGCAGCAGCAAGGTAGCAACAGCCAGCGGCAGTAGCACAAGAGTAGCAGGTACAGGTAGCGGGCGGACGCGCGAGCGTGGGAAGGCGCAGGGGCGCGTCCAGGAGCAGGTGGGTGAGGCCACGCGTAGGCCGGTGCACGTGGAGGCATGGTAGCGCACAGCCGGACGCGGCCGTGGACGCGAGGGCACATAGGCAGGGGCTCGGCGACACGAGCAGGGGCGTGGCGAGGGATGCGGACGAAGCCGCGCATCGAGCTAAGGTGACTGGGGCACGGGGATGCACAGGGTCAACGGCAGTGGCGAACGCTCGCGATGGTGGCGGCTCGGACATGACGAGCCTGAGAAAAATGTCCACGGATCGACCAAACGGAGGTGGTAGGCGGCATCTACGCAGCTCCTAGAGCACACACGCATCCACAGACGAGGCTAAGTGGCACGGCAGCGACGTGCTCGTCCGCCATGGCGGACGGCGGCGTCGGCCTCGAGCAGGGGAAGTGGCTACAGCGCACGGGGCAACGAGGAGAGGGGGAAAAAGGTGCGGGGCTCACAGTGAGGCACACGGTGGCCGGCGATGGGCTTAGGAGCGCAGGAGGGCGGCGAATCGGGGCGACGGAGTTCGTCGGTGTCGGGGAGGAAGTTGAAGGCGACCCGGCGACGGAGGGCTCCCCAGCTCGCGTTCCTGGGCGTAGAGGAAGTAGCGTACGGGAGCGCGTCTTCTGAGCAGGGTCTCGAGGCGTGCGGAGGACGGTGGCGGCGGCTCCTACGGCGGCGAGGCCCTGACTGCACTCGGCGAGGTGAGGCAGGCGGAGCGAGCGAGGTGGAGAGGGGGAGGAGCGAGTGGGAGGGGAGGCGTCCCGAGGCACGCTCGTGGCGGCCTTATCCCCTCCGCGGCGCGCTGTAGCGACGGGGCCGGCGAGGTGGTCCGGTGGGAACGGGCGGCCGACTCGGGTCTGGGGAACAGGAGGAGGAGAGAGTTGACCGGGGAGTAGGAGTGGGCCACTAGGCCAGCTCGGGTGGGCCGAGGCCTAGAGGGCAGGAGGCTTTCTTATTTTTATTTTTTGTTGTTTTTATTTTCTAATTTGCATTTCTCTTTAGTAGTAAAAATACTTATCTAAAGCTAATATTTAGCACACAAATACTAGATAATAATTTAAAGCAGCACACAAATTCTCAAATTAATTTAGAACAATTTAAATATTTGCCTTTTTTTTAAAAGCATTCAAATAATTGTTTTTTTGCTACTTTTGTATTCATTTAGAGTTCTTAAACATTTCAAAAAAATGTGGGTTCTTCACCATAATTGCCCATGCATTATCTGGCACCTCTAGAACATTTAAGTTTTAAAGTTTGAAAACTTTTACCGTTTTGACATTATTTTAAATTTGAAATTTGAACTGGTTTTCGGACTAACGCAAGATTAGCAACAGTAGTCGAAGTAACGTGGCATCATTAGCCGAGAATTACTGTAGCTTAATTATCCGGGCGTCACAACCCAGAGTTAATTACTTTGGTTGAATATGATCCTTTCATGGCGATGAAACTGTTGTGGCACATCTTACTAAATTAAGTGATATAGCCACCCTATTTACTCAAGATGAAAAAAAATCTCTATTACTATATTCTCAAGTTATTTCCTTTCTCATTAAGGGTGATGCTAAGATATGGTACAATACTCTTGCTCCTGGTTGTGTGCATAGTCCCTAGGATATGATTTGTTACTTCTCTGAAAACTATTTTCCTGCTCATAAGAAACAAGCTGCCTTACAAGAAATATTTAACTTTGTGCAAATTAAAGAAGAGAGTTTCTCACAAGCTTGGGGAGGCTTCTCCAATTACTTAATGCTTTGCCTGATCATCCTCTTAAGAAAATGAAATATTTGATATCTTCTATAATGGACTAACTGATGCTTCTAAGGACTACCTAGATAGTTGTGCTGGTTGTGTTTTCAGGGAACGAATAGTTGAACAAGCTGAGGAAATATTGACTAATATATTGAAGAATTATGATGATTGGACACTTCCTGTACCACCTCCTAAGCCCACTCCAAAGAAGAGGGGTATTTTATTTCTCAGTCCCGAAGATATGCAAGAAGCAAAGAAATGCATGAAGGAAAAAGGTATTAAAGCTGAAGATGTTAGGAATTTGCCACCTATTGAAGAAATACATGGTATTGACACACCACCACAGGTGGTAGAGGTAAATTCTCTTATAAAGTTTGATGAAGGTGATATCCCTTATAATAAATCTCCTAGTCAATGCTTGTATGAATTTGATAATTACATTTTAAGCAAGATCATTTCAATGCAAAGGTTATGAAACAATTGAAACAAAATTCTTACGTGATTGATCGCTTCAGTGACTTGTTGTTTAGAATTGTTAATGATGCCAAAGGTATTAGTAAACATGCTGGTATGGTCCAAACCCAATTAGACCAAGTTGCTAAATCTCAAAGTGAATTGCTTAATGAATTGAATAATAGTATGAATGATCATGCTGTTAGAGCAATGACTAGAGGAGGTACAATGACTCAGGAGCCACTTTATCCCGAAGGTCACCCTAAAATAATTGAACAAGACTCCCAAAGAATTAATGTTGATGCACCTAGTCGTTCTAAAAATAGAAATAAAAATGATAGGACTTTGCATACTTCTAGTGAACCTAAGGTAGAAAAACCTTCTGAAGATGGTAATGATGTTTCTATTTTTGATGCTGAAACACAATATGGTAATGAACATTCACCTAGTCATAATGATAATGACAATGATTATGTTCATGTAGATGCTCAACCAGACAATGATAAAGAACCAGATAATGATGTTGAAATAGACACCGCTGAAAGGATCAAGAAGAGGTGTCTAGAGGGGGGTGAATAGACTCTAATCAAGAAAAGTTACAGTTTTTAATTCTTTAGGTTCATGTGGAGTATTAGCACAAGTTTAAACATTCACAATACATATCAAGTAAGCATGAAAGCATACAAAGAGTATATGAGCAGCGGAAAGTAAAGCATGCAAGTTGCAAGAATGTAAAGAGAAGGGATTGGAGTGTGCAAACGCAATTTGGAGACACGGTGATTTTTTTATCCGTGGTTCCGATAGGTGGTGCTATCGTACATCCATGTCGATGGAGACTTCAACCCACGAAGGGTAATGGTTGCGCGAGTCCACGGAGGGCTCCACCCACGAAGGGTCCACGAAGAAGCAACCTTGTCTATCCCACCATGGCCGTGGCCCACGAAGGACTTGCCTCACTAGGGTAGATCTTCACGAAGTAGGCGATCTCCTTGCCCTTACAAACTCCTTGGTTCAACTCCACAATCTTGTCGGAGGCTCCCAAGTGGCACCTAGCCAATCTAGGAGACACTACTCTCCAAGAAGTAACAAATGGTGTGTTGATGATGAACTCCTTGCTCTTGTGCTTAAAATGATAGTCTCCCCAACACTCAACTCTCTCTCATAGGATTGGATTTGGTAGAAAGAAGATTTGAGTGGAAAGCAACTGGGGGAAGGCTAGATATCAAGATTTATGTGGTTGGAATGGAATATCTTGACCTCAACACAAGTGTAGGTGGTTCTCTCTCAGAAAATATGTATTGGAAGTGTAGGCATGTTCTGATGGCTCTCTCTATGAATGAAGAGTGGGTGGAGGGGTATTTATAGCCTCCACACAAAATCTAACCGTTACACACAAATCACCAAACTCGGTGGGACCGAACCATGAAACTCGGTCAGACCGATTTGATTCATAATGTGACCGTTAGGTGTTTTAGTGGGAACGACTGGATCAACTCGGTGGGACCGATGTGTTAGGGTTAGGGTAAATCCAAAACTCGGTTTGACTGATTACTCAGACTCGGTGGAACCGATTTGGGTAATAAGCGAAACAGAGAGTTGGCCAAGCAAACTCGGTGGGGCCGATTGTATATCTCGGTGGGACCGAAAATATTGCAATAGGTAACAAAGAGTTTCCAAGCCCATCTCGGTGAGACCGAGATCCCATCGGTGAGACCGAACTGATTAGGGTTTCTGGCATTGGCTATGTCAACCGAACTCGGCGGCTCCGGATAGAAGGAATCGGTGGGGCCAAGTTGGATATTTGGTGTGGGACATATTTGGAAGTGAGAAAGTGGTTGAGGGCTTTGGAGCATATCACTAAGCACTTTGAGCAAGCAAGCCATTAAGCAACACCTCATCCCTTCTTAATAGTATTGGCTTTCCTATGGACTCAATGTGATCTTGGATCACTAAAATAGAAAATGTAGAGTCCTACGCTTTGAGCTTGAGCCAATCCTTTGTCCTTAGCATATTGAAGGGGTTCCACATCCTCTAGTCCATGCCACTCCATTGTTGAACTTGTCTGAAACATACTAGGTAGAAACATTAGTCCAACAAGAGATATGTTGACATTAATTACCAAAATCACCCAGGGAGCACTTGTGCTTTCAATATCCCCCTTTTTGGTAATTGATGACAACATACATCAAAGCTTTAGATAAAGATATAGAGAACAACAAGTAAATCTTTGGAAAGACATGTAACATGCAAAGGCTCCCCGTATATGTATGCAATCATATAAATATGAAACACAGGAGAATGTGAATGCATAAGCATGACAGAGTAAGCCTTGTGTTACATGTATCTTGGCTATATGCATCAGAGTGAAAGATGTAAATATAGGAAATGTGCCTTCATGCTCATGAGTCCTTCTTGCAAACAATATGTACATCAGCAAGAAATACTCATGACTGTGATGCATATACTTACCTTGTGGTCTTGAGTTGGTTTAGAAGGGAATGGACCTGAGTAAACAAGGTTAGATAACACAGATACATCTACTAGCCAGAGCAAACAAAAGAACCACAAAGGTACCAAGACTGGGATGACATGTAGAGTGTGAGTACTGAGTACTCTATTGGATATAGACATGTCCCCAAAGGTAAAGATGTGCAATAGAATCAGAGATTTCCTCCCCTTAGATGTCTTGCTCCCCCTGAATCTTGAATGGGTTATTGGGAGAAGATAGGGAGCAGAAAATCAGAGCAAAAGAAAAGACAAGAGAGCTAATGCAAGCAATCAAATATGAACATGTCTTTCCCCTCTTAAAGACATGTAATTTCTCTCCTCTTGAACACCAAGCATCTGGGTTTTTCTTACTCTCTTCCCCTTGAGTGTTCTCTCCCCCTATAGAAATGATTAAGCATAGAGCTTTGATGTGATCTCTCTCCCCCCCTTTGACATCAATTTCCAAGAAGGACTCTTCTAGATTTTTGTTTTATTGCATAAGGGTTTGGTCCTTCAGTCACAAAGCAAGTCGAATGTGATGCTGGTAGAGGACAAGAGTCATTGAGTGGAGCTGGAGCAAAAATGAATGTAGGAATAAGTGGCAAGTTGTCTTTCCTTTAGTGAAACCGGTAGCACCGAGTTGTTTGCTTTGGTGGCACCGAGCGAATTCGGTTGGGCCGAAGGAAACAAACCGGTGTGACCGAGTCCATCACAGAGAAAACACTTCTTTCCTCAGCTCACTAGGCACTTAAGATCTCACAAGGATTTTCAGGGAATTTGTTGAAAGATTTGCAATGAATTGGATGCAAAAAATGCAGAATGACAAGAAAGAAAAGAAATAAAAAGATCTAGATGACGTTTTTTTGAAAGGGGAAAACACATATGCATGAGACAAATGTAAGAGGAAACACAAGGGAACTTCATCTAGAGATGGGCAGTGACAAAGTCACCTATGTTAGAGTATATTGACTTAGGAGTCAAGTGAGGTCACTTGATCTTTGGTTATACTCATCGTTTAAGATCAAAAATGGGGTTACCATTTTTCATTTAATCATCTTGATATATTCACATATTGTTGAGTTGCATTAACCCATGACTTGGAGTAAAGCTTCTCTAAGATGGAATAACATACCTTGGGTGGTGGTGTTAATCTTGATCATGTAGTTGAACTTGTGTGGGTTGCTCAAGGTTGATGTAGCTCATCAAGAGTTGGGAGCACCACCTTGGAATTTTGAGTTCATCTTCCTACATGGGTTAGCTTTGCAAGGAAGAGCACTTGTGTATCCAAAATTACAATCATAAATCTTAATGTAGAATGTGTCAAAGGATATGTTTGAAGAGTTTTGTGCTTCCTTGTCTTCAACCACCATTATGTAGAGACTTGATGATGTAGAGATTGCTCAAGATGTGAGTGAGTTGCGATCTCATGGATTTAGATTCATCCAAGTACCTACAAGGGTTAGACAGCATGCAAGGATGCAAAAATATCCAAGACATATAGATAGCATCATGAAAGAAATATCAAGGATTAGTCAAAGGCTCATGCCTTGCATGTATTCAAATGGAGTTCCTACTCCAAGTTTGAAGCATCAATGATGTTCAATTCACCTCTCAAATGGCAAAATACTTTCTCATCAAGCGGTTTGGTAAATATATCCGCTAATTGCTTATCGGTGCGAACATGCTTAAGATCAATGTCTCCTTTGGCAACATGATCTCGAATGAAATGATGACGAACTTCAATATGCTTAGTTCGAGAATGTTGCACGGGATTGTGAGAAATCTTAATAGCACTTTTATTGTCACAAAGCAATGGAACATGTTTCACATATATCCCATATTCTTTAAGAGTTTGGGTCATCCAAAGTAATTGAGCACAACATGATCCAGCAGCAATGCATTCCGCTTCGGCGGTGGATAAGGATACTGAGTTTTGTTTCTTGGAGGACCAAGACATAAGAGATCTACCAAGAAATTGACAAGTACCGGAAGTAGACTTTCTATCAACCTTGTCTCCGGCATAGTCCGAGTCGGAGTAACCAACAAGATCGAAAGAAGACCTCTTAGGATACCAAATGCCAAAATTTGGTGTGTGTATTAATTATCTCACTATCCTTTTCATGGCCTTAAGATGACACTCTTTAGGGGCCGCTTGATATCGTGCACACATGCACACACTTAGCATAACATCAGGACGAGAGGCACATAGATATAACAATGAACCAATCATAGAGCGGTAAACTTTTTGATCAACCGGTTCACCATCTTTGGTCAAATCAAGATGTCCACTAGTAGGCATGGGTGTAGACATACCTTTGCATTCTTGCATATTAAACTTCTTGAATAAGTCCTTGGTGTACTTTGTTTGAGAGACAAAGGTACCTTCCTTAGTTTGCTTGATTTGCAAGCCAAGAAAGAATTTGAGTTCACTCATCATAGACATCTCAAACTTCTCCGACATTAGCTTTCCAAACTTCTCACTAAAATGAGGGTTAGTTGAAACAAATATAATATCATCAACATAAATTTGGCACACAAATAATTCTCCATCAACCCTTTTAGTAAAAGGAGTAGAATCAATTTTACCAATTTCAAAGCCTTTTTCAATAAGAAACTTGGTCAAGCATTTATACCACGCTCTAGGGGCTTGTTTAAGACCATAAAGGGCTTTGTGAAGTTTGTAAACATGATTAGGTTTCTTAGGATTGACAAAGCCGGGAGGTTGCTTAACATAAACTTCCTCCTCAATTTCACCATTTAGAAAAGCACTTTTAATGTCATTTTGGTACAAGGTGATATCATGGTGATTAGCATAAGCAAGTAAGATGCGAATGGACTCAAGTCTAGCAACGGGAGCATATGTCTCACCATAGTCCATACCTTCGACTTGAGTGTAGCCTTGGGCAACTAGGCGATATTTGTTGCGGACGACTTGAACATCTTCATCTTGCTTGTTGCGAAACACCCATTTGGTACCAATGATGTTGTGGTTGTTGTCGGGCTTCTCGACCAATGTCCACACTTGATTTCTCTCAAAGTTGTGTAGCTCTTCATGCATAGCGTTAATCCAATCCAGATCTTCCAATGCTTCTTCAACCTTCATAGGTTCAATGCTAGAGATGAATGAGTAATGTTCACAAAAGTTAGCCAAACGAGTTTTAGAGCGAGTGATTCTCTCGGTTTGGATATCATTGTAGATTTGCTCGACGGGATGATCTTTAGCGATTCTTGCTCGAACTCGTGGAAGCTTTGGCTTGGCTCGGGGTGGAACATCCTCTTCATCTTGATCTTCTTCTTGGCCTTCTTCATTGTTGACATTGTCATTCTCTTGTCGTGGTGGAGAAGGAGGTTTTTGATGTTCATCTTGGTGTACTTCCTCATTTTCTTCGTCTTGGTGTGCCCCACTTGTGGATGCTTCCATATCAATTCTTGGTTCACCTTGTTGTGAGGTGGACGCTTCCACTTGGATGGACAAGGTACTCTCCTTCACCTCCGTTGGACGAATCTTGCCAATAGACAAGTCTTGTATTGCTTCCGAAGGGTCTTTGTCTCCTACATCAATTGGCAATTGCTCTACTTGCGAGCCGTTAGATTCATCAAACTTCACACCTACCGTCTCTTCAACCTTTTAGGTGAAATTGTTGTAGACACGGTAAGTGTGAGAGTTTGAGCTATAACCAAGTAGGAAACCTTCATGAGATTTAGGAGCAAATTTAGAACGACGATGCTTATCAAGAATGTAGCACTTTGAGCCGAATACTCGAAAGTATCCAACTTGGGGTTTGTTACCGGTGAGGAGCTCGTATGTCGTCTTGCCGAGTAGCTTGTGAAGATACAAGCGATTTGTTGCATGACAAGCTGTCTCAACCGCTTTCGCCCAAAAGTGTTTTGGAGTCTTGTACTCATCAAGCATCGTTCTTGCCATCTCAATAAGAGTCCGGTTCTTCCTCTCAACAACTCCATTTTGCTGAGGTGTGTACGTAGCTGAGAACTCATGTGAAATCCCCTCTTCGTCAAGAAAGGTATCCTCATTTGTGTTCTTGAACTCCGTTTCATTGTCGCTCCGAACCTTCTTGATTTTCACGTCAAATTGATTTTGGGCCTTCCTAGCGAAGTTTTTGAAGGTATTTTGGACCTGTGATTTGTCATCAAGAAAGAACACCCACGTAAATCTTGAAAAATCATCAACTATGTCTAGACCAAATGAGTTACCACCGAGACTCTTGTAGGCATTGGGACCAAAGAGATCCATGTGAAGTAGCTCGAGTGGTCTTCTCGTGGTCATGATGTTCTTAGCGCGATGACTTCCTCCAACCTGTTTTCCTGCCTGACAAGCACTACAAAGTCTATCCTTATCAAATATGACATATTTTATTCCAAGGATATGATCACCTTTAATAAGCTTATCAAGATTTCGCATACCCACATGACATACTCTTCTATGCCACAACCAGCCTTTAGAAGATTTAGCAATTAAGCAAGTTCTAGGTTGAGCCTTTTTAGTGAAATCAACAATGTAAAGATCACCTCTACATATACCGGTAAAGACCATTTTACGATTGTCTCTATGAAACACTTGGCAATCTACCTCAGTAAAGAGTACATTGAAACTGAAATCAGCAAGTCTAGATATTGAAAGTAAATTGTACCCAAGAGATTCAACGAGCATGACATTTTGTATGGAGCTATCATGTGAGATGGCCACCTTACCTAGGCCAACCACCTTACCCTTTGAGTTATCACCAAAGGTGACATACTTTCGAGGGCCATCGTTTTCAACAAGCTCACGGAACTTATCTTTATCTCTAGTCATATGATCTGTACATCCACTATCAAGGACCCATTCCTTTCCTCCGGCCATGTAGCCGCGAAGATTTGCCATAAGACCAAAGTGTCTCATCGCATCGTCAAGATCATAGTAACTATCATCATCCTCGTCATAGTATCCATGTTCAACATCATCTTGTGATTGATCAACTCATAGAGAGGGTAATTCATTAGATAAATGATCATTTCTATGGTTATCTTTATGAATTCTAATAGCTTTGGAAATGATATCGCTAATGATTCCAACATCTCCTTTGGCACTCGTAAGATTAGTAAGCTCAAATAAGCAGTCACCAAATTTGGGATCATTAGAACTCATCTTAATCAAGGCAATGGACTTATGAAGAATCTCATCTAAGTTCTTCAAGGAATAGTTTGGAAAAAGTTCCTCAAGGAATCTCCATATAGTGTAGGCACAATCAAGAGTAGGCAAACATCCAATCAAGTTTCTAGGCAAGCCTCTGGTGATAAGATTAAAAGTTCTAAGGTTGCAGATCATGTCAATAGACTCATCAAGGGTAGGATGCAAAGGATCAACATGAGGTGCACAAGGGCTAGTAATGTACTTGTTCAAATGATATTCATTGAAAATCTCAAGCATTTCTTTTTTCCACTCATAGAAGAACTCTCCATCAAGAATTGGCACTCTACGTCTAAGACTCCCCAAAGTAGACACATCCATCTTCCTCCAACGGTGTTTAAACCAAGGCAATGGAGACCAATGCTCTAATACCAATTGAAAGGATCGAGAAGAAGTGTCTAGAGGGGGTGAATAGACTCTAATCAAGAAAAGTTGCAGTTTTTAATTCTTTAGGTTCATGTGGAGTATTAGCACAAGCTTAAACATTCACAATACATATCAAGCAACCATGCAAACATACAAAGAGTATATGAGCAATGGAAAGTAAAGCATGCAAGTTGCAAGAATGTAAAGAGAAGGGATTGGAGTGTGCAAACGCAATTTGGAGACACGGTGATTTTTTTATCCGTGGTTCTGATAGGTGGTGCTATCGTACATCCACGTTGATGGAGACTTCAACCAACGAAGGGTAACGGTTGCGCGTGTCCACGGAGGGATCCACCCACGAAGGGTCCACGAAGAAGCAACCTTCTCTATCCCACCATAGCCGTGGCCCATGAAGGACTTGCCTCACTAGGGTAGATATTCATGAAGTGGACGATCTCCTTGCCCTTACAAACTCCTTGGTTCAACTCCACAATCTTGTCGGAGGCTCCCAAGTGACACCTAGCCAATCTAGGAGACACCACTCTCCAAGAAGTAACAAATGGTGTGTTGATGATGAACTCCTTGCTCTTGTGCTTCAAATGATAGTCTCCCCAACACTCAACTCTCTCTCTCATAGGATTGGATTTGGTAGAAAGAAGATTTGAGTGGAAAGCAACTGGGGGAAGGCTAGAGATCAATATTTATGTGGTAGGAATGGAATATCTTGACCTCAACACAAGTGTAGGTGGTTCTCTCTCAGAAAATATGTATTGGAAGTGTAGGCATGTTCTGATGGCTCTCTCCACGAATGAAGAGTGGGTGGAGGGGGTATTTATAGCCTCCACACAAAATCTAACCGTTACACACAAATCACCAAACTCGGTGGGACCGAATCATGAAACTCGGTCAGACCGATTTGATTCGTAATGTGATCGTTAGGTGTTTCGGTGGGACCGACTGGATCAACTCGGTGGGACCGATGTGCTAGGGTTAGGGTAAATCCAAAACTCGGTTTGACCGATTACTCAAACTCGGTGGAACCAATTTGGGTAATAAGCGAAACAGAGAGTTGGCGAAGCAAACTCGGTGGGGCCGATTGTATATCTCGGTGGGACCGAAAATATTGCAATAGGTAACAGAGAGTTTCCAAGCCCATCTCGCTGAGACCGAGATCCCATCGGTGAGATCGAACTGATTAGGGTTTCTGGCAGTGGCTATGTCAACTGAACTCGGTGGCTCCGGATGGAGGTGGGGCCGAGTTGGATATTTGGTGTGGGACATATTTGGAAGTGAGGAAGTGGTTGAGGGCTTTGGAGCATATCACTAAGCACTTTGAGCAAGCAAGCCATTAAGAAACACCTCATCCCTTCTTAATAGTATTGGCTTTCCTATGGACTCAATGTGATCTTGGATCACTAAAATAGAAAATGTAGAGTCCTGAGCTTTGAGCTTGAGCCAATCCTTTGTCCTTAGCATCTTGAAGGGGTTCCACATCCTCTAGTCCATGCCACTCCATTATTGAACTTGTCTGAAACATACTAGGTAGAAACATTAGTTCAATAAGAGATATCTTGACATTAATTACCAAAATCACCCAGGGAGCACTTGTGCTTTCAACCGCAAAAAGGACACATCCGTGACATTTTGGCCCAAATGAAAAAAATTATGTCATGCTTATGACACTTCTATGATGATAACTATGACAAAACCTGGCATCATCATAGATGTGGTGGGCTCCTACTTCTATGACAATAAATCATGACAAAAAATGGGTTTCTGTTCTGGGCGGGTCGGAGACGCAACTGCATGACATTCTTTGGGCCATCCATTATGGAAAAAATCATGGTAGAAGCAAGGTGAGGAAAATTTCGGGGAGTTCCCACTTACGGTGGGTGGTCGGGCCGAGCGATGCACAGAGGTTTGCGCGTTTCTTCCTTATACGTACGCGCGTGTGTGCGAGGCGTTGGGTTCTAACTGAACCCGAGCAAGGTGTTCGCTTACTGAACCTGAGCGATTGTACTAGCTACGTTACGGAACCCGAGTGATCGATTCCTTGGCTGTTAACTGAACCCGAGCAATTCCTTCGCTACTGTTGTTAAGTAAACCCGAGCAACCGATCGATGGATCGCTGTTGCTGCTGCTACTTACTGAAGCCGATCGAACCTGCTGCCTCTTGATGAACAGTGAACATGGGGGTTGGTTGAACGAGTCGAAACTTACGTGGTTGGGGTTGGATGAACAGTTCTCGATGGGGGTTGGATGAATAGGACCCCGTGGTAGTAGGCCGTTGCCGCTGGATGAATAGGACCCTGAGAGGAGGCCACCACAGCCGAGCTGGTTGGGGTGTGTCGGTGTCAAAACTGGTGGATCTCGGGTAGGGGATCCCGAACTGTGCGTCTAGGCCGGATGGTAACAGGAGGCAAGGGACACGAAGTTTTACCCAGGTTCGGGCCCTCTTGATGGAGGTAAAACCCTACGTCCTGCTTGATTAATATTGATGATATGGGTGTTACAAGAGTAATCTACCACGAGATCAGAGAGGCTAAACCCTAGAAGCTAGCCTATGGTATGATTGTATGTTGTCCTACGGACTAAAACCCTTCGGTTTATATAGACACCGGAGAGGGTTAGGGTTACACAAGGTCGGTTACAAAGGAGAAGATATCCATATACATATTGCCTAGCTTGCCTTGCATGCCAAGTAGAGTCCCATCCGGACATGAGATGAAGTCTTCAATCTTGTATCTTCATAGTCTAACAGTCCAACCAATGGAGATAGTCCGGCTATCCGGACACCGCCTAATCCAGGACTCCCTCAGTAGCCCCCGAACCAGGCTTCAATGACGACGAGTCTGGCACGCAGTGTTATCTTCGGCATTGCAAGGCGGGTTCCTCTCCAAATTCTGTGTACCTGTTGAAATAATGTCCGGTTTCTTGTGACGGTTTGTACTCCTTGGCTTTTGCGCCCAATAATGGCCACTTTCCACGTGTCGAGCGAATGTGAAGAGCCAGGGTGTTTTCACATTTACCCCCTAGCTATGTAAATGAGCCGCCTATTTAAAAAGACGAGGATTCAGATCCAAATCACATCATCCTCCCTTGCCAAGTCTTCATCGGAGCGCACTCGACAGAGACCCATTCCACCATGGCCGGTCGATGCAGCTCCTCCTCTCGCACCCCCAGTTCCAAGCCTGGAGATTGGGATAGATGTTCCATCCCGCACAGCAAATTGGTGATGCTTCAGTCCAAGGGATTTCTTCCCCCAGCGTACCTGGTCCCGGTTCGAGCCGGGCTTGCCACCTATAATGGCGAAGAGCAAGCGGAGAGCCGTCCCAATCCCTCTAAGGGAGAGCGGGTATGCCTTGTCCCTTATCTGGTAAGAGGGCTTAGATTTCCAATTCATCCATTTCTCCGGGGGCTTCTGGGGTTCTATGGCCTCCATCTACACAACCTCACGCCTGCCTCCCTGCTGCATATCACGGGATTCGTAGCCCTTGCGAGTTATTTTTGGGCTGTGAGGCTCATTTCGCTCTGTGGAAGAAGTTGTTCTGCCTTGTGCCCCGTTCTAAGAAGGGATCAATATATCAAGTGGGCGGAGCCGAAGTGTGGCGTATTGCCGGGATCGGATACCTGTCCGGGACTCTGAAGAAGACATCCGAAGACTGGCCTTCAGAATGGTTTTATATAGAAGATGTCCCCCTTCCGGACCCTATTCGGATCGACCTTCCTGAGTTAGACAACGCCCTTTGAAGAAGCATCGGAGCTGGCGCCCTCGGAGCTCCCTGGAGGAAGATGACATGGACATTCTTTATCTGATGAGCCGGATAAGTTCTTTAGCTCGATCCGGATTGACCATGATCGAGGTCATGGCTATATGCATTATGCGGGGGGTGCAGCCGCTCCAGTATAGAGGCCACCCCATGTGGGATTTCAACAGGGAGGATGATGCCACCCGCCACGGCCGCAAAGGGTCGGGATCGGATGCTGATCTAGTAAAGATCTTGTCCACTTTGTACAAGGGAGAAGAGGAGGAATTCCATCGTGTCAGCCCGCAGGGCGGATTCTCCATGTACAATCCTTCGAGCTGGGTAAGTGGAGACTTTTTCTCGCCCATCCGTTTCGTATTCTCGTAGTTTAAGTATTCATTCTAGCGATTTCATTACAGGAGCTGCGCCAAGCAGTAAAGGAGATAAACAACCCTCCTCCACAGCCTGGGGACCCTGGACGGTCCCTTGACCCGGCCTCTTAGGAGGATTCGGACATATCCGTGGAGCTGATTGACGGGGTATTTTACCAAGGGAGTAATGACAATACCTTGGTAGCCATTACGGCCGATTACCCTGGGCTAGTTCCATCCTCACAGGTGACTAAGACCGAAGTCCCAGTACTTAAAAAGGGATCCATCCTTGTGCTCCTTTTTTTATTGCCGTATAACAGCCATGTTTTGCAGGGGAGGTCCTCGGGGCAGAAGGCCGAGCCCATGGCAACTAGCCAACAAGGGGCCACTAGGCTAGGCAGGCTGAAAAGATCCACAGTCCGGATTGAGGCACCGGCACAGCAGTATGGCGCGCCGTCTTTATTACAAGACATTATTTACAGAGGCATACTAACGCCCATGCCTTCTTTTCAGGAAAAAGAGCGCTCGCCTGACTATACCCGGAGAGGCTACCAATCGCGCCTCCACAAGCCAAGCTCCAAGGCCGGACTCAGTAGTGGGAATGAGTACAAGGCATGCGTCGGGTGCTCCTCCGATAGAGGATACAGATAGACTGTCCGCCACCCATTCTGAGGTGGAAAGTGCCATGAACCACAGGCGTCGCCGGACTGTTCTTCGTGACGCTTGTTTCTCCCCAGAGGCATTGGATGCCTTCAACTCGGGAGACGCGCACCTCCGTGCCGCTCAAAATGGTCTAGCCAGAGCCACGGAGCAGTATGTAAAAGACATACAGGTGAGAAAATTTGATGATTATATATATCAGTAGCCCCTGAGACTTGAAATAGTTAGGATAACTGATTTAAGGATCATTTGGTATGTAGGTTCTTATAGAAAAGGATACTCAACTGTCCCAGGAGCTGGAAGAGTGCAAAGCCCAACTTCAGGCCGCACTGGCCACAGCAGGGGAGCCCAAAGAGACCCCCTCTGGTAACATATCCATCAAATGATAAGTATCATATTAGAATGAGGCTTTATATGCAGATCTGACGATAAAATTGCAGATGACGTTGGAGTGAATCCAGATAAGCAACAACTCATACGCCAGCTGAAGGCTGGTGAGAGCATGCTTACAAGGGTGAGGCGGGAGAAGAATGATCTCCAAGATGCCAACACCAAGCTGGGCGTGGAACTAAAAGATGTTCGTGCCCAACTGTCAGACTCTGTTAAGGAGAATCGACGGCTTCGACGCGACATATTTAGTAAGTGCTTGAACGAACTTTGAAAAAGAGTTCGGCGAGGAAGCTGGCTGACAGAGTTATGTCTGTAGGTATGTTCACAGGTCGTCCTGCCGAGGAGATGCCTAGTTCGATGGGTGATCCTCTTCCCGAGCTCGCACAGTTGCACGAACGAGTTCGGCAGGTGATGCAAGGCGTTGCCTAGGCCTTGTGGCCGTCCGTCTCCATACCCGAAGGGCTTGGAGAGCTTGCAGAAAAGCTGAAGGGAGCACGGCAGCGCTTCCGATTATGGAAGATATCGGCTTGCCGTCAGGGCGCCAGGGAAGCTTGGGCGATGGTGAAGACACGGTACACGAAGGCTGACCCGAACCACATGGCCGAAGTCGGACCTGTGGGGCCTGATGGCAAGGAGATCCCTGTGAATTTAGTGTATGGCCAAGTAGAATTGACCGCAAAGTATTCCCAATAGGACTGTAGACTAGACAGCCTATTGGATGGCATTGAAGAGGAATTCAACCAGTCAAATTGACTATGTAATTGTGAAGTGACATATATGATGCCTTCTAGCCGGATTATAGATCGTTTGTCGTGGCGGACCTTTTCGCTTCAACCTCGGGACCCGACAGTCCGGAGTGTATCTGAATACCCTCTCGGTTATATAAGAACCGAGGCATGCGTGGAGACTAGGCGTAGGGGTCATTAGTGCTTTATCAGGCAAGTGCCCAACTAGTTATGTTATATTACATGGATAGTAAGAAACATCTTCCAGAGAGAATAGTTCCGTTAAGGGTTCCTTTCCCTGGGTAGGCATGCCCTAAAGTGCATGTCCGTACTGCGACAAGAAGCGCAGTGAAAACGTCTGGGGGCAGATATGGATAATAAATAAAAGTCATCTTTTGTTCACCGACCGAATATTCTCTTAAGAACGCTAGCTTTTGGCTTCACCCAGTCTGAGGTACACGTCCGGCTGACCCGGCGGTAACAATCGCAGAGGTGCTCCCCTTATGCCCTAGCCGAATTAACGGGAACGTAGGGCATAAATACAAGAGCCAGGCAACCCAGCTTGGCCAAAACTTAAGTCATATCGATGCATATAATGGTGAAAAAAGGTACATGCGGAAGTATAACACATGTGTTGGGCGTGGGGCCCAGGTAAATAATTTAAGCTTCTATGAGAGAAGCCCCCAGGTATGAAGAGTGCGGCTAGCGCATCTGTGATGTATGAGTGAGGCACAAGGTGACCCTTGAACTCCTAGGGAAATAAAAAGAAAGAAAGGGAAACAAGACGGATGATGCATATGCAGAAAATGGACGAAGGGAGGGGACTAACATAAAGTCCGTAGCTAGGCGTAGAATCTTCGGAGCCTGGCTGCGTTCCATGGGTTCGGCTTGAGTCGACTGGTCGATGCATCCCGCAGTCGGTACTCTCCACCGGTCAGAACTTGGTCGATAATGAAGGGACCTTCCCATTTGGGCTCGAGCTTGTTCTTTTTCTTATCCGGCAGCCGTAGAACTAGTTCGCCAATGTTATAAGTTTTGGCCCGTACTTCTCTGCTTTGGTATCTGCGAGCCTATTGCTGGTAAAATGCGGAACGGGCTTTGGCTACGTCGCGCTCTTCCTCCAATGTATCCAGACCGTCCTGCCGGTCGAGCTCGGCTTCTCTTTCTTCGTACATGCGCACTCGAGGTGAGTCATGAATTAAGTCACAGGGCAGGACTGCCTCTGTGCTGTACACCATAAAAATGGTGTATATCCGGTACTATGATTCGGCGTGGTACGCAGTCCCCAGAGTATGGAGTCGAGCTCCTCTACCCAATGCGTATCGGAGTCCGTTAAGGAGCACACTAATCGGGGTTTAATGCCGCTCATTATAAGACCATTTGCTCGTTCGACTTGACCGTTGGTTTGTGGGTGATAGACTGAAGCGTAAGCGAGCTTGATGCCCATTTTGCTGCACCAGAGTTTTACCTCGTCAGCCATGAAGTTCGTGCCGTTATCAGTGATGATGATGTGGGGGACGCCGTAACGGTGTATGACCCCGGATATGAAATCTATCACCGGTCCGGATTCGGCTGTTTTTACCGGTTTAGCCTCTATCCATTTGGTGAATTTATCCACCATGACCAATAAGTATTTTTTCTTGTGGGTCCCCCCTTTAAGGGGTCTGACCATGTCAAGCCCCCCAGACCGTGAAGGGCCATGTAATGGGGATTGTTTGGAGGGCGGTGGGTGGCATGTGGCTTTGATTTGCAAAGATATGGCAACCGGTGCAACGTTGGACCAAGTCCTGTGCATCTGCCCGGGCCGTTGGCCAATAAAATCCTGTATGGAAGGCCTTGATTACAAGAGCACGGGCTGCGGCGTGATGGCCACCGAGTCCGGCGTGAATTTCTGCCAAAAGATTCCACCCTTCCTCTTCGGAGATGCACCTTTGAAGGACTCCGGTAACGCTTTTTTGTACAATTCTCCCTCGTGGACCCTGTAGGCTTTGGATCGCCGCACTATGCATGGTGCCTCATTTTGGTCTTCCAGAAGTTCCTGTCTAATTAGGTAGGCCAGGAATGGTTCTGTCCACGAGGCAATGATGGCCATTATTTTGTGGGCTGATTGTGTTATTTTGGTGGCGGAGCCTCCGATTGTGTCAGAGAGTTCAGTATTGGGTATTTTGGCCGGGTCTGGACTGTTGTTACCCGTGTCCCCTTCCCATGCTACGGATGGCTTGAAAAGCCTTTCCAGAAAAATGTTGGGAGGGACCGCGTCGCGTTTTGCGCCAATGCGGGCGAGGATATCCGTCGCCTGATTGTTTTCCCGAGCCACATGGTGAAATTCGAGCCCCTCGAACCGGGCTGACATTTTTAGGACGGCATTGCGATAAGCGGCCATTTTTGGATCCTTGGCATAAAACTCTCCATTTATTTTGGATATTGCAAGGTTTGAATCCCCACGCACCTCTAGGCGTTGAATGCCCATGGATACTACCATCCGGAGACCATGTAGAAGGGCCTCATATTCGGCTGCATTGTTGGAGTCCGTATACATTATCTGCAGTACGTATTGAATGGTGTCTCCTGTTGGGGACGTCAAAACGACGCCAGCCCCCAGACCACCCAACATTTTGGAGCCGTCGAAGTGCATGATCGAGTTTGAATATGTGCCGTATTCTTTAGGGAGTTCGGCTTCCGTCCATTCAGCGATGAAGTCAGCCAAAACTTGCGATTTAATAGCTCGCCGTGGCTTGTAAGTTATGTCGAATGGGAGGAGCTCAATGGCCCATTTGGCAATCCGACCCGTCGCGTCGCGGTTGTTTATAATATCGTTAAGTGGTACTTCCGAGGCTACCGTTATCGAACACTCTTGAAAGTAGTGTCACAGCTTCCGGGATGCCATAAATACTGCGTATGCTATCTTTTGATAATGCGGGTACCGCGATTTGCATGGAGTAAGGACAGTGGACACGTAGTAAACCGGCTTTTGAATGGAAAATTTGTGTCCGTCCACTTCTCGCTCGACGACAAGCACTGCGCTTACTACTTGATGAGTTGCCGCAATGTATAATAGCATTGGTTCGCCAATGTTTGGCGCGGCCAGGACTGGGTTTGTTGCCAATATGGCTTTTATTTCGTTGAGTCCGGCCATGGCGGCGTCCGTCCACTCAAAGTGTTTGGTGCGCCGGAGGAGGCGATAAAGGGGTAATGCCTTTTCTCCCAAGCGGGAGATAAAGCGGCTTAGAGCCACCACGCATCCAGTTAGTTTTTGTATTTGTTTGAGGTCTGTTGGGTAGCCAACTGTGACAACGCTCGGATTTTGGCCGGATTAGCTTCAATACCTCTATTGGAGACAATGAATCCCAGGAGCTTTCCTGCTGGTACGCCGAAGACGCATTTTTCTAGATTGAGCTTGATGTCATATGTTCGGAGGTTGTCGAATGTGAGCCTCAAGTCGTCTACTATTGTTTTGATATGCTTGGTTCTAACGACCACGTCATCCATGTATGCCTCCACTGTTTTCCCGATCTGGTTTGCCAGGCATGTCTGAATCATGCGCTGATATGTTGCACCGGCATTTTTTAGCTCGAAGGGCATTGTGTTGAAGCAGAATTGGCCGTATGGTGTGATGAATGACGTTGCGGCTTGGTCTGGCTCTGCCATTTTGATTTGGTGGTAGACGGAGTATGCGTCGAGGAAACACAATGAATCGTGTGCTGCGGTAGCATCGATGATTTGATCGATGCGGGGGAGGGGAAGGGATCCTTTGGGTAGGCCTTGTTAAGGTCCTTAAAATCGACGCACAAGCGCCAGGATTTGTCCTTCTTTGGTACCATCACCAGATTTGCTAGCCAGTCCGGATGTTTTATGTCTCTGATGAATCCGGCCTCCAATAGCTTGGCTAGTTCCTCTCCCATGGCTTTTCTTTTAGGCTCGGAGAAACGTCGAAGAGCCTGCTTGACTGGCTTGAATCCTTTTAGGATATTTGGGCTGTGTTCAGCCAGCCTGCGTGGGATTCCTGGCATGTCTGAAGGGTGTCAGGCAAAAATGTCCCAGTTCTCGCGTAGGAACTCTCGCAGTGCGGCATCGACATCAGGGTTTAATTGTGCCCCGATGGAAGCTGTTTTTGTGGGGTCCATTGGATGGACTTGGAATTTGACTATTTCGTCCGCCAGCTTAAAGGAGGTGGACTTGGATCTTTTATCGAGTATCACGTTGCCCCTGTTCACCGTGGAGCGCAGCGCAATTAGTTCTTCGACCGCTAGGGCTTCGGATAGTGCCTCAAGGGCCAGTGCAGCTGTCTTATTTTCGGCACGGAGTGCTATGTCCGGATCACTAGCAAGAGTGATGATTCCGTTGGGCCCGGCCATTTTGAGCTTCATGTACCCGTAATGAGGTATGGCTTGGAAGATTGTAAACGCCACCCGCCCTAACAGAGCATGGTATCCGTTGCTGAATGGGGCCACTTGGAATGTAATTTCTTCGGACCTGTAATTATCCGGTGTGTCGAATACCACGTCTAGTGTGATTTTTCCAGCGCAGCGTGCTTCCCGACTGTGGATGATTCCTCTAAAGGTTGTGCTGCTTTTCATAATGCGGCTCCAGTCTATTTCCATCTTTTGAAGAATTTCCTCATAGATGAGGTTTAATCCGCTTCTGCCGTCCATGAGCACCTTGGTGAGTCGAAAGCCGTCCACGATTGGACTGAGGACCAGTGCGGCTGGTACTCGGGCTGTTCGGAATTTAGGTTCGTCATTGGCATTGAAGGTAATAGCCGTGTCACTCCAAGGATTTGTTTCTGCTATGTGGCAGATTTCAGACATGCTGCGGAGTGTTCGCTTCCGTCTATTATTTGACACGAAGGTCTCAAAGACCGTTAAGACCGTATTATTGTCCTCGGGGTGGTGCTCTATGGTTTTTGGGAGGAGTAGATCCTCACCACTTTTGGCCACCTGCCGGAGTATCCAGCATGCTCGAAGGCTGTGCGTTGGTATCACATCTGCTGTACTATGAATTTTGCAGGGTCCGTTGAGCCATCCCTCCAGTACGGTTCCTTGCCCCGTAGAGGGCTTTTGCTTTTTGGTAGTTAACCCAGGTGTATTGTGATAATGCACCCTTTTATTTCGGACTGGGTTTGTATTCAGGGCCGGATTATCCCAAAATTTTACTTCAGTTTTCCAGGCGCTTTCCATCGCACAGTACTTTCGCACTATGGACACCAAGTCGGCAAAGCGTGTAGTTTCACGACGACTTATGGCGTTGAGGATTCCCTTGTCCGTGCAATTATTACAGAAGAATGAAATTGCATCTTCCTCACGACAGTCCTTTATCCTGTTCTTGACTAGGAGGAATCTGGCCCAGTAATGGTGTACTGTTTCTTCGGGCTCTTGCCTAATTTGGGATAGATCGCGTATGTTTGGGTGGGTGGGTGGAATTGAATCCGAATCCTCACCTGATCTGAGGCTCAGTGGCCAAGGAGTTTCCGAACTCGAAAGCTTGGATTCTTGGACGTTTTCCGGTAAATCTAGCCCGCTGCCTGATTCTGGGTTCAGGCTTTGAGTGGCATTCTCCCCTCCGCGGGTATCCGGCTTGGGGGGATCGGGAATCCGGACGTAGCTAGTCCTTAAGATGGATGAAGGGTTGCCGCATTGTTCTTCCCACTTCAACGTGATGGGTGACCTGGGGAGAGTTAATTTCTCTCAGATCGGGTTGAGGCCCAATCTGATCGTAGTCTGTAGCGACTCCCAGGGCGGCGATGCGATCCAAGAGCTCGTTTAGGGAAGAGAGCTCCATTGGATCTAACTGCTCGGCGAGTTCCAAGTTGACGTGAAGATTGCTTTCAATGACCCGAGAAGTCATCGTCGGCGCAGCGTCCGAACAGGCGGTCATAAGAAAACCACCTAACCGGAGAGTTTGGCCGATAGCTAGAGCTCCCTCGGCGATAGTGCCGTCTTTAAAGACGGGACGAGACATCCTTCCTGGTGGTGACGGCACAGCGGAACTCTTAATGAAAGCACCAATGTCGGTGTCAAAACCGTTGGATCTCGGGTAGGGGGTCCCGAACTGTGCGTCTAGGCCGGATGGTAACAGGAGGCAAGGGACACGAAGTTTTACCCAGGTTCGGGCCCTCTTGATGGAGGTAAAACCCTACGTCCTGCTTGATTAATATTGATGATATGGGTGTTACAAGAGTAGATCTACCACGAGATCAGAGAGGCTAAACCCTAGAAGCTAGCCTATGGTATGATTGTATGTTGTCCTACGGACTAAAACCTTTCTGTTTATATAGACACCCGAGAGGGTTAGGGTTACACAAGGTCAGTTACAAAGGAGAAGATATCCATATACGTATTTCCTAGCTTGCCTTGCACGCCAAGTAGAGTCCCATCCGGACACGAGACGAAGTCTTCAATCTTGTATCTTCATAGTCTAATAGTCCGGCCAATGGAGATAGTCCGGCTATCCAGAGACCCCCTAATCCAGGACTCCCTCAGGGTGGATGAACAGGACCCCGTGGGGGGATGGTTGAACAGTAGCCGGTGGAGGGCTGGATGAACAGTAGCCTGTGGATGAACAATAGCTGGTGGAGGCAGGAGGAAGACACGATGGCTGAACAATGCATGTGGAGGCTGAAGGAAGTCGACGGTGGGTGAACAGTAGCCCGTGGAGTCCCGTTTTGTGGTACACACACCCCTCCCGATGAACATGACCCCCATTTCGACCATAGCGCTCCAACACAAGTCTGTTTCCTTCGTTTTGCGGTACGCCAGACCCCTCCCGATGAATAGGATGTCGTTTCGACCGTAACCGGTCGAACGGAATGCCGTTTCCTCCGTACTGCGGTACACTAGACCCCGTTTCGGCTGTTCCGTCCAAGGCGGTTGGCTCCCGTTGAACAGGACGCATTCTGACCCTGTCTATTGCCTCTCGATGAACATGATGTTGTTTCTCTGTTCTGACCTAGCCGGTTGGACTTCCCAATGAACATGACGCCATTGCTGGCATCCGTTGCCTCTCCATGTACACGAGCCCTGGCCGTACGTATGCGCGAGTAGGCGTTCGAGACCCCGCCCGTATGTACGTACGTGGATGTATTTTTTAGCATGTGGTTGTACGTACGTGTACACGGTTCAGAAGGGACTGCCTGAACTGCTACGTCGGGGGCTCTACTACTACACATGCCGCTGCTTGCTCGACCACGGTTCATCGTTGCAGAGAGACTGATCGACCAGTATGTATGTACACGTTCGCGACTAGAATGATAACGCTGCGTACGCTTTGGCCAGGTGGGCCCCGGCTGTCAGGGAGGATAAGGAGGCACTTCCTTGCGTGCAAAGTTATTGATGGTGGGTCCGAGCTGTCAGGGGGAGGATTCATTCTTTTCACGCCTAATATGGAGGCACTTCCTTGCATCCGAAGATATAGCTGGTGGGTCTCAGCTGTCAGGGGGAAACATTTTTTTCTCAAAATACAGCTAACCCAAAATACAGCGGCCCTTCTGGTAGGTCCCCGCTGTCAGGTGGAGGAATCATTATATTGCGCGTAATAAGGAGGCACTTCCTTGCTGCGGCCAAGGACCCAACTGTCATCCTCTCCACGTACAGTCCTCTTCTAATGTAAGTCGCTCCTTGACCACGTTGACCACGCCACGCCGAGAGCACTAAGGCGGTGGACGACGGTGAGGCCTAGGAAGGGAACGACCCGGAGACGGGGAAGACTCAGCAGTTGTTTGATAACCCACAAGTATAGGGGATCGCAACAGTTTTCGAGGGTAGAGTATTCAACCCAAATTTATATATTCTACACAAGGGGAGCCAAAGAATATTTTAAGGTATTAGCAGCTTAGTTGTCAATTCAACCACACCTGGAGATTAATTATCTGCAACAATATGATCAGTAGCACAGTAATATGCTAGTTTTGATAGTAGTGACAGCAGCAACGGTAACAGTAACAGTGATAGCAGTAATTTGTAGCAAGTGTAACAGTGATGATAGCAGTAGTAACGCTCGAGAACATCAACACGTTCCAATTCCAATCCATAATCATTTGGTAACGGCCATGCCACACTGCTAGCAGATCTTTGTGCTGATGTCACTTCATCCTGAAATGTTTCTGTAAGTACACATGACTAGGGCAAAAATATAGTTACAATAGTGAAGCGAGCAAGACAGACTATTTTGTACATGGCAAAACAGGACTAACAATAATGTTACACGTCATGAAGCATAAGCAGGTGATATTTTAAAAATTATAAAAAGGTAGTCTATGCAGCCTGCATATAGAAATCTCTCTTAGCTCATCAGAGGAGCATGATGTTGGGGCCCAATCCAAAACATAGACAAGTTACAAATTTAGAGAGCACGTTGCGTAGAAGTAAGCAGTTGGCCATTCTGTAGCTCAATTAAAGTCTTAGGGAGCATAATGAACATCAGAGGGTTTCATACAAACATACTACATCAAGCAAAACTATGCAATCATTAGCCTAGTATAAACTAGATAGTGAGCCTCATGCAATAATAGTTGGTTAATAGACTTCAAAGCTTCAGGCACACTTCGGCAGAGTAATTAAATGGTAAGGCCTTTAATTATGTCAACTAATAGTTATACAAGTACCCAACATCAGGCATCATTCTTTGTGCATCTCATTAACTGAGGACAAATAAAGCAATTGAAAAGAGGAAATTAACTATGCCTGAAATAAACAAGGAATTGAACTGTTGAGTTGGATACAGTGACTTACCTTAACAGGTTGAAGAGGCTCAGCGCAACTCCTACTTCTCTTGCAAGGCTCCTTCCTAACATCTTGTACTTGGAAATCCTCGATCTTATCTTCATTGCACCCCCTCTGCAAGGTGACACAAACTAGTTACTCGTCTCCTTGGAAGATAAATATGCATACTTTCCAGTCTGTGAACACAAAAGGATGAGATTATAACAAAACAAAACCACATAATGAAACATGCCGCATCTCTTGCACTTGCACACTATGAAATGAGAATTTACTATGTCTGCACTATGTAAAAACTAGGCATACCTTGGAACTGGATCTCTAGGTACTCTTGGAGAGCCTACTTTAGTGTACATCCAAACCTTTATGTCACCTATGAGTTAGAAAAGTCCCCACTACAGCAGCCCTTAGTGTTTAAATCGTTGACAAGCTCTGTTAGAGTGTTAGGTCAAGAACAACAAGTAATCAAAGCAAACCGTCCTAGTATGGCTGGCTGATGCAAGCAAGCAATTGAACAAATGTGTGAGAAAATATTACATATCAAGAAAAGAAGCAAAGAAGGAGGCTTAACGACCATCACTTGACTGATCAGATTTAAGTGGCATTTAAACATCACGTGCAACATATGAACTAACATAAACATTGCATATTCCAGATTCTACGATGGAATGCACATGTATTAGGTTATGCCATGTATGATGATGCCTAAATGTACACTATAGTAGGCAGGAGTGATTCATCATTGCACGCACAAGTGAATTGCAGGTTAAGGGGCAGTTCCATTCTGCCTTTTCAGGCCTTATTGTCAAAATAACCCATAAAAGATGTAAAGAAGTCATTTTTGAGTTATGGGCTTGGGCTTAACTAATTTCGCTTTGGAGGGGGGGTGTTTCGGGTAGAACCTCACTAAAAATTGAAGGGAAGGGGAATAGTGAAATGACTCTATTGTCTTCCTATATTACACTCAAAATGCAACTATTGACACCCGCGTCACACCTCACCCTCAAGTAAAAACACACAAGCGTTCATTGCCCTGCCCGCTTGCATCTCCTCTCCCCTTTCCCTCTACCTCGATCCCCTGCCTGCAGCACTAGGGTTCCTCCAGCGAGCCATCGCCACTAGTCCCATCTTGCCTGGTCCTCGACGATGCTCTGTCCAGCTAGGCTACATGGCCGGCAGGTAGGGGCAAATCTCCCTGGCTGCTCCTCCCTCTGGCACCGCCCCTCATTCTCATGGTCTCCAGTAGCTGCTCCACTGTGGTTCATCCAACGCACTACTCCGGCAGGCGCTGCACAATTACGGCTGATGCCACACTACGGCACAAGGCACCTTATTCCCCCTCCCCACCGCCTAGGCTGTGGCCTTGAGGTGCCGTTGAAGGATGAGCTCATCCAACAAGGTGAGGATCTCCTATGATTTTTTGCCAAATTTTCATTTTGATCCACTATACGATGAATCGCTATGAGCTGCTTCTGCTACTGCTATATGATGCATTGCTATGAGCTGCTCCTGCTGCTGCTATATGGTGAATTGCTATGAGCTGCTACTGCTATATGATGAATTGCTATGAGCTGCTGCTGCTCCTATATGATGAATTGCTATGAGCTGCTGCTACAGCTATATGATGAGTTGCTATAAGCTGCTCCTGCTGCTGCTGTATGATGAATTGCTATGAGCTGCTCCTACTGATGCTATATGATGAATTGCTATGAGATGCTCCTACTGCTTCTATATGATGAATTTCTATGAGCTGCTCTTCCTGCTGCTATATGATGAATTGCTATGAGCTGCTCCCGCTGCTGCTATATGATGAATTGCTATGAGATGCTCCTGCTGCTGCTATATGATGGATTGCTATGAGCTGCTGCTGGTATATGATGAATTGCGCACTGCTGCTGGTGCTGGTGCTGCTGCTGTATGATTAGTTGCTATGAGCTGCTGCTGCTGCTATATGATGGTTTCAGGTGGTGCTGCTATATGATAATAACCAGCCACTTGGACCATCAAATTTCAATAAATAATTGTTCTTCATTTAAATGTGGGTCATGCATTCTTCGTTTAAATTAGGCAATGAGATCTCTATGGAAAACAATGACCAAAGTAGATTGTGCCAAGTAGATGGTATCTTTGTATTTGCATTTTGAGCAAATAGTGATGGTCTATTTTCCTATCATATTAATTACTGCACTGTCTTCAATTTATGATGTTTGCAAGTCAAATTAATTTTCATATGGGCAGCAAAATGAAAAAATATAATGCAATCTAGACTTTTCACTGATCACACCAAAGATAAGCTGAAAACGCAATGAAGCTTATATTCACAAGTGCTTATTTTCTTAGGATAACTCGTAATAACTGTCCCTAAGAAACTTGGCCAATAGAATTGACATACAAATAACATGTCACGATGATTGCAATGGAGGAGTGACGTACCATAGCACACTGTATAGGCTCACCGCTGCCTCTCCTTTTTTTGCGATGTTCCATGAAATTGCCACATACATCTTGTACTTTCTCATTGTGTAACCCTATCTGCAAGTTGACAAGGCTAATTTCAGGCATCTCTACATGATAATACATTGCATATCCCATGCGCATATTTAAACCACCGATTAATGATTGTGTACGTAGCATAAACTAGCCATGACTCTGTGTGCTGGACTAGCAGGCACTCTAAGGGAGCCTAATGTAGTGCACTGGAATTCCTACATGCCACCTATGATTTTGTGTAATGTATTGCCTCTGTCCCTAAATATATGTCTTTGTAGAGATTCTAGTATGGACCACATACAGATGTATATATATGCATTTTCGAGTGTAGATTCACTCATTTTGCTTCGTATGTAGCCTATAGTGGAATATCTAGAAAGACTTATATTTAGGAACGGAGGAACGAGGTAGTATCATGTATGACATCTACATATCTAATTTAGCAGCCAGTAGTAGAAATCATTGTCTGCACAAAGGGATTACTGGTCAAAAATCCTAGCAAAGCACGCTGGCAGGCACAAAACAATACAAGAGAGAGAGAGAGAGAGACACACACACTTACAAGATCATAGAAATGCCTCAGTCCAGGATCTTGGTTGGCTAAGCTGTTATATCCAGAAGAAACATCGTCCTTGTAGTTTTTGCCAGCTGCATAACAGGTAACAGCGACCTGTTAGTATATTTGAAGTACATCGGGCAGGTGATGTTGGACGGGTTTAAAGGTGACAATTATCTAGGCCGTGACGGGTGCTTGGCATCTTGCTAGACGGTGGGAATCAGGTTAGAAATGTCAAGGGTGATGACGCTACGCTGGCTGTTGGGGTCTAGTAAGGAGATCTAGAACCGTCGAGTAGGGTGTTTGTGGAGCGGCTCTGGTAGGGTGGACTATGGTGTGGGCGAAGCAGATCTATGGCCATGGACGAGGGCGTAGGTGAAGCTGCTCCGGTGGTTGGGTTAAGGATGGTATCGACGATGCGGATCTGCGGCCGTGGACGGGGCGTCAGAAGCTGCTCCGGTAGGTTGGATGAGGGTGCGAGGAAGCGGATCTGAGGCTGTGGACTTGTGAGTTGGCAAAGCGGCCCCGGTAGGGTTGAGAATGGTATAGGCGAAGCTACTCCAGTGGGGTTGACGATGTTGTCGGCGAAGCGACTCCAGTAGGGTTGAGGAAGGTGTCGGCGAAGAGGATCAGAGGCTGTCGACGGGGGCATCGGTGGGGCAGATCTGGGGGGTGTGGAAGAAGAGTCTCCGGTGGGGAGTATGAATGAGCCACTGCAGATGCGCTGCGGTTGACGAGAGTACTGGCGAAGCAGATCCGGCGCCATGGACAAGGCCGACACTGAATGGGCTGTGGTACA
>NC_041382.1:442491559-442493488 GCF_002162155.2 Triticum dicoccoides
ATCTGGCGAGGTGGACGCCGCTGGTAGTGAATGGGCTCTGGTACGCCGGTGGATGAGCCGTCTAGGGTTTCGAGAGGGGAGGGGAGAAAGGTCGATGAAGTACGGACGGCGTGATGTAAGATGCTCTGGTGCTGTGGAGTTAGTCGTTTTTGCGGAAGGGGGAGAGGAAATAGGGGTGCCGTGTAGTGGGGTTACCGGAAGTTACCAAAGCAGCCCCGACCTATTATGTAGATGAGGGTGGTATTGTAACTGTTGGTCTTGCACCAAGGACAAAAGGGGAATTTCGCATGCTAAAGACTAAGGTGGCGGAAATTTTAGAAGGAGGCGGGAGATTTTGCCGCCCGCGGGATCGTTCGTATCCAGTTTCAACTAATTCTGGACCGTGCTAGCGGGAAGGTCATGCGAGACTGTGTACACGGGGCATGCGTCAGCAGTTAATAACTGGTGTGAATTCCACCCCAGAAAAATAAGACAATAACTAGGGATGATGCGCCGATAACTTGGGCGTTCACACGGGCGCGACCAATCGTACGGGTGTAGTGGCGCGTTCACAAAAAAGGGATCAAACGCTCAGCCTATGCATTTCTCGTGTAAATAGATAATTTAGTGCAATTGGTTATTTACTTTAAACATAATGCATTGACGTGTTAGTGTAGATGCGCACAAAAAGAAATGGATATTGTAGTCCGCTACTTAAAAGTGCTACCTCATATGATTACATAGCCTCCATTTCATAAATTGCGTACCCGTTGAATTCATATATGAATATTACATATATTACTTCATAATAGAACCTTAAATCATCCAAGACTAATGATTTTGAATGCAAGAGTAACAATGGTGCATGTACATGATAGCTACATTGCTTGTTTGAAGAAACATCACTCTAACTTTGGCATGCACAATTGAAAAGGTTTATTTAAATAGAAAAAATGTGATACATGAGTGTCCAATCTTTATAGCATCGAATCGACATTGTACCTTTGGCCACGATACGAAGTAGATATTGATTTATGTGCAAGCGATGCACATCCACGATCGCTAGATAGGGTTACGTTAATGAATTGTGCAACCTCTCTCACACGCATACGTATCGCATTTCCCTGTGGGCATCGGAATCACACACGCGCACTTTGTGTATTTCTCTCCCTCTGTCAAGGTTAGAATTCGTCTTTCTAGCCCGTCCTACAAGTCTCTCACACAGAAACACACACGCTCTCTCTGTCGAACACACCCGCCCCTTTAATTCCGGCCACCCACTGCCACTAGTGTCTCAAAGTATAATAATGTCTCTCACACATATGCCTAAGGTCAACTCGAGTTCCGGAACCATATGAATACATACAATGGGATTCCAGCAGAGCACCTTTTGTTTTGAGATTTCGCTCTCTCTCTCTCTCTCTCTCTCACACACACACACACACACACACACACACACACACACACACAAATACACGCTTGCATTTGCATGCACATCGTTTTGTTTATCTTCGTGATGCTTTAAGTATGCCTCGCACAAATGCTACTACCTATCCCTTAATATAGCTAGACATGTGTCACACAAACTCCTTCTCCCTACTAGCAAGATGCCCATGTGATCTATTTGATACTATGGATGACTGGTTACGAAGGGACCATTTCGTTTTTGTAGGATGGTCTGGCCTATTGCTCTTTC
This sequence comes from Triticum dicoccoides, assembly GCF_002162155.2. Classification (NCBI taxonomy): domain Eukaryota; kingdom Viridiplantae; phylum Streptophyta; class Magnoliopsida; order Poales; family Poaceae; genus Triticum; species Triticum dicoccoides. The sequence goes on from NC_041382.1 coordinate 442,493,235, forward strand.
CTTGTGCTTATTTCGCTTTAGGGGGTTGCGCGGAACATCAAGATGCATTTGTATGAGTAGTTTATCTTGTGGGAGAAAAGGATGAACGAGGGAATGCCTTATTTGCAAATGCGGAGAGGGGTGTGGGTATCTTTTTGCAAAATTGCCACAGTTTCCTTCCTATCCTTCGGATATAAATTGGATGGCCTATATTGCAGGATGGCAGGAACACCATCATCACCAACTTTGTTTTTTATAAAAGTAGAGATATGTAA
>NC_041382.1:442493754-442501603 GCF_002162155.2 Triticum dicoccoides
CCCCCGATACACCCACCCACACCCACACAACCACACACACATACTTCCCAACACCAAAGGAGTAGCATGACACCTCGATCTTGATAGTAATCTATCGACTGGCTTCTCTCTCAAACACACACACACACACACACACACACACACACTACCCGACACCGAAGGCGTAGGGTGGCACCTCGATCTTGATAGTAATCTATCTACTCCTCTTTCAAACACACACACACTCGCTAGTTGTGCCCCTGTGCCTACCGCGCACACTCTCTATACGTCTTTCTCTCCCCCTCCCCCACCCCAACAATGACAGCAGAAGGGTGACAACTCGATCTGATCGTAATCTGTCAATTGGTTTCTCTCTCGAACATTGTGTCCTGTGCCTCGCTCAGTAGCCCCCTCGATATGTAGACTTCTCGCGCGTGCACAACTGTAGTGACGATGACGGTGAACCCAGTGTGCCTCGTTTTTACAAGTTTTCTCTTAATTAACAAGGCAACTTTTTCTTTGTTACCACTAGTGAATCTGAAATCATTCGAGGCAGACATAAAATATATCACTTCAACCCGATTATCGCAGTAACTATTTTAAAAGAAACTAGCTAGATGCCCATGCATTGCACGGAACATCAAGATGCATTTGTATGAGTAGTTTATATTGTGAGAGAAAAGGATGAACGAGGGAAGGCCGTATTTGCGAATGTGGAGAGGGGTGTGGGTTTATTTTTGCAAAATTGCCATAGTTTCCTTCCTATCAGTTAGATATAAATCCGACGGCCTATATTGCAGGATGGCATCCACAACATCATCACCAACTCTGTTTTCTACTCCCTCCGATCCTAAATATTTGTATTTTTAGAGATTTCAACAAGTGACTACATATGGAGCAAAATGAGTGAATCTACACTCTAAAATATGTCTACATACACATCTGTATGTGGTAGTCCATTTGAAATCTAAAAAAGACAAATACTCCCTCCATTCCTAAATATAAGACCTTTTAGAGATTCTACTATAAACTACATACGGATGTATATAGACATACTTTAGTGTGTAGATTCACTCATGTTGCTCTGTATATAGTCTATAGTGGAATCCCTAAAAGGTCTTATATTTGGGAACGGAGGGAGTATTTAGGAATGGATGGAGTATAAGAGTAGACATGGAGATATATTTCCAGCATGGTTTACAACAAAAATGTGCTGGACTGGTTAGCGTCGGATGCTCGCAACGTGATGACATGAGTTCGAATTCTGTCTTTAACTTTAGATTTTATATTATATATTACTTATTTAATATATACTCCTTTCGCTACTGTACTGACAGTGGAACCCACAGAGTACTTAGAATACAAGATTACAGATGGACTTGTTTCTTTTTAACTTTCTGTACGAAGCTATAGCCACCCTGCAAGTCATGTGTACACTCTACATGCAATTAAATTTTTATAGAGGGACAATCATACACGCAATTAACTCAAATGGATTGGATGTCACTCTATTATTTCCAGCATAAGAGCATCTCCAACGGCAGCCGGCAAATTTCCTCTGGCTTCCTTCCGCGGAGGACGACATCAAACGCCAGCGGCATACATTTTCACAACTCTAACCAACCAAATGAAATTTGTGCAACACGGACTGATTTCATATAAGCATGAAGGATTTCGTATAAAAAAGCCGGATCTTCATATAAACATGATGGATTTCATTACATTTACATGAACTAAGCGGTGCCAATCCGGCTCTCTTGGTATAATTAATACTCCCTCTGTCCGGAATAGTTGTACTAGAAATGGATGTATCTAGACTTATTTTAGTTATAGATACATACAATTTATCCATTCTTAGAACAAATATTTCCTGCCGGCTAGAGAGGGAGTACATAATCTAAATGGCCGCCCGCGGATCCCTTTGTCTTCCTCATGTCCGGCACACACTTGCGGGGTCGACGAAGGTCCTCGAAAGAGACAAAGCAGCAAAGAAACCACCTGAATGCGCAGTCGTCGCCTCGGCGGTGGCCTTCATGGAACCCAAGTGGCGGCGGCCTCCTGTGTTCTACTTCTCCTTGATGATGGCGGCGGACACGGAGAAGCTGACCACCGACTCGTCGCTCTCCACGCACCCGGCTTCTGTCTCTGCCTGCATGGCGCTGCCACAGGCACGGGAGGCACGCCCACAGACACTGGTGGCGCGGTACGACGCGATAACCACGATGCCCGTACCGGTGTGCTCGCCGCCGTGCCGATGTGGAGCAACTCGCCACTCCTCATCGAGCTGAACTGGAGCGACAAGTTGCTGAACCACGTGCCTGCTTGGGGCGGCAACTGGCTCCGTCGGGCCAAGCGAGGTTGGTGAAGCACCAAGCGGCCTCGCCCGTATCCGGAGGGCTCGGCGGGCCACCCAGCCTGGTAATATGCCGGAGAACGACTCCTCGGAAGCCATCGGAAGAGTGGAGAAAATGGTGAAGGAGGAGATGGGGGAGCGGCGGAGGGGTGCGATTCTTGCCCGCTATCTGTCTGGCCTCGTGTAAATAGAGGGCAGACAGTAGGAGCTTGGCTGGCGTATGGCCTCGTTTAAACTGAGGGCGGACGGGAGGAGCTCGGCCGGTGTTGCGTTTAATTCCGGCCCGCTCATGAACGGAGGTGTGGCCGGAGTAGGTTTCTCGGTTTGCATGCGGGTTTAATGGAGGTGAAGAGGCGTGTTTAGCTGGGCATGCAGCGGGCGGCGCAGTACTATTTGATTTGATAGCGGGCGGTGTAGTTCCCGATATGGCTTTAATGCAGACGAGGGAGGGAGTAGCGGTTCCCGAAATGTTGAACGACCAATGCATCCTCCTTCAATTAATGCATGAGGGAAGTAATGGGAGGAGGACCGGGAAAAGAGGTTGCATGATGTGAATGCAACACAGTTTGCCCTCATATAAAGGCTCCCCTCCATTCCAATGCATCTACCACATCGCACGCACCTAAGCATTTGCCTAATCACCTACACTACGTGCAAAAGTCCTCGCTCCAGACCCATGGCGGCGATGCGCGCGAGCGGCCAGCGGCTGTGCCAGATGGTCCACGGGGCTGCCCTGTGGCATGGCGTCGAGGATCGTCTCCAGACGGTGTTGGCGACCGGCTGGTGGATGGCCGCCGTCGACGCCAACTACGACTCTCAGTTGGACCAGATGATCGTTGCCACCACCAACAAGTTCGATGTCCTCAAGAAGCTCGCGGACGACATCGCCGTACTCCTCTAGCCTGTGCGCCCGGGCTCCTCATTGCCTGCCACCCAAATCGGCCTCCATGGCCGGAACCTCATTCAAGCACTGGTGGCCCTCTAACTGCCCGCCGACGCCATGAAGAATGTCCACCTGGAGGTCGCGCTCGCCGCGAGGTGCCTCACCCTACAAGAATTCGTCGACCTACACATCCACGTGTACGAGCAAATCGTGTACGTAGGTATCTACAAGGCCAGTGAGGACACTACGACGTTGGCCTTCCACAACCGGCTGTAAGCCTTGGATGCCTTTGCTGAGAAGCACCTCGACCTCGCCACAAAGGCCGCCGCTCCTTAGCCGCCGGTTGGTGGCCCGGTGCACTAAGTTGAGGAGGAGGAGGTTGTACGTTGATGGATGCATCTTTCTTCTTCCCTTTTGTTACCACCACTGTGATTGCATCAGCATCGTGGCCTTAATTCTTATTGTGCTGTTGCATTCTTGTTCCAGTCAATACCGACATGTGCGATCCCTTTGCTTAATTATATGCATCACTGTAACTAGTACTCCATCCGTCAATTTATAAGTTGTGCTTACCTTTTCCATCAACTTCGTGCAACGCGCAGGCATCTTGCTAGAAACACTAGAACGTCGGACCGCGTGTGACCAAACCGACGATGCGCCAACCTAGCTACTATGTACCCTGCTTATCTGGCGGAAATAGCCCCGCCCTAGCGTTTCCAATCGTTATTTCTATCTATCGATCATGCCAAGGAGCAGAACCAAAATGTTACAATTTATACATGTTTCACTACTCCTACTCCTATAAAAGACTCAGTTGGTGATGGTGGTGTGTCTGCTATCCGTCGTTTCTGACCATTAGATCTGCATCTAACGGCTGTGAGGTAAGTTGTGGCATTTTTGCAACAATAGCCCACTTCTCTGCTCGAATTTGCAGAAAAACCCTTATTATCTTGAAAGCAACCACATCCCCCCCTCACCTCATCAAAACTGCCCGAGAATTATATTTTGAGTGAAAAGTACTCCCTCCTTTTCTAAATATTTGTCTTTCTAGAGATTTCAATAAGTGACTACATACGAAGCAAAATGAGTGAATCTACACTTAGAAATATGTCTATATAATCCGTATGTGATAGTCCATTTGAAATCTCTAAAAAGATAAATATTTAGGAACAGAGGGAGTAATATATTAGGAGTATATCAAAACAAGAGTGATTTCTTTCAAGTTTGTGAACAAGTACTACTATTCTACTACTTTGGATCCGTCGCAACGCACGGGCACACTGCTAGTAAAAGGAAAAGGCCTGTCGTGTTCGCGTCGCACTCCCCCCCACATGCCCGAGAATCGGGAGTACTCCACGGACCGTCCGACACGACACGTAGCTTAGGGAAGGCGTGTTGCCTAGCATTTTCACTTTCATGTGGGACCGTCGTTGAGCAAACCGACTATTGGCAAACCGCACCCCGCCCGCCCGCCGGGTTGGAAAACAGAAACATGGGGAAGATCTAGCTGTAGCACGGAAGCCAAAAAATTGGTGTCAGATGGGGCTCGTTGATAGAGTAGGAGCATTCCGTACTACTCTACTCCTACTAGTACCAAGTTTGTACTATACAACTAGTACTACCACTATACAACTAGTAGGTACATGCACGACACAACATCGTAGGAACAAAAAATAGGAAGATCTTGTTTTGGGTGATTTATCTTTTTTTTTCAGTCAACGTAGTATGAATAATATGATGTGGGGGGCACCCATGAAGCTTATGTGGCTTGGTTGCATGGCTACGAAAGGTTAGAGAAAAATAAATAGATAATGTGTTTAGAGTGCACTCCACTAGATAGATATACTTTGGATCCATTGCAATGGGCCAGCACATCTATATCTATACCCCCTATATAGTGTGTGAATAACTTTGAAAGTTGGTTGTTGGATGAAGCCAATCCGACGGTACAAAGATGGCAAATCCGAGCACTACTGGCCGTTGGATATCATCTACATTCCACCAGATTCTGCCACATGTAGAATCTAGAAGACTCCATGGTTCAACTTCATTCATGACTAACTTTGCGACAACTAAGCTTAGGCAACGTGTGTCTGCCACAAAAAATGTGGCTAACAAAATGGCCACCACAAGTGTGGCACGATTTGGCAAGAAGTTGAGTCTATGACATGTGGACCATGTATCTAGAAAAGTGTGGCAAGCCACAAGTGTAGCAATGAACCAAACACATGCCTGGTGTGTTTGGTAGGGTGTATGAAGGGTGCATGATCCCAAGAGTTTCCTTCTCGACCCACTTTTGTGTGTTTGGTAGAGTGTATGGAGGGTGCATGAGTCCACACTAGCTTAGCACAAATACACTAGAATCATGCATGAAGAGAGCATACATGAAGAGGGGTGTTGAGTTGAGCATGCATGAAGAGGGAACAACTATGCTGAGACGAGAACGCAACCAAACACACTTGTGGCACGCCTAACCTTAGGCGTGGCAACCTTAGGCTGCAAACCAAACATCTATACCCCTATATAGTGTGTGAATAAATTTGAAAGTTGGTCATTGGATGAAGCCAATCCGACGGTACAAAGATGGCAAATCCGAGCACTACTAGCCGTTGGATATCATCTACATTCCAGCAGATTTTGCCACATGTAGAATCTAGAAGACTCCACATGTAGAAGCATAATGCACAAACCACCAGAATCTCATGCGTACAATGCACGTGTACCTTACTAGTAGTTGGGAGTAGTAGGGGCTATTTAGTTTGTGACTAACTTTGCCAAAGATTGCCACACCTAAGGTTAGGCAAGTTTGACCAACTTAGGTGAGTGTTAGGTTCAAGCCACACCTTAGGCAAGCCACACTTGGGCCCCACATGGCATACACACAAAAAGTGTGGCAAGATTTCCTTAGGCTTGGCAACTTGTGGCTCTCATTTTGATGAACTAGTGGGGCTATTTGGTTTGTGACTAACTTTGCCAAAGATTGCCACACCTAAGGTTAGGCAAGTTTGACCAACTTAGGTGAGTGTTTGGTTCAAGCCACACCTTAGGCAAGCCACACTTGGACCCCACATGGCATACACACAAAAAGTGTGGCAAGATTCCCTTAGGCTTGCCAACTTGTGGCTCTCATTTTGATGAACTAACCTTAGTCAAGTTTGGCAAAAATGTGTGGGAAAGTGTGGCAATGCTAGTCCTAAAACCAAACAGCCCCTATAACCTTAGGCAAATTTGGCAAAAATGTGTGGCGAAGTGTGGCAATGCTAGTCCTAGAACCAAACAGCCTCGTAGTAAGAAACAAATTCCGGGTTTGGCACGAGCTCATACTGCGGGAGCACCACAAGGCCTGCCGTAGGAGTTACATTTCCCTCTCGGGGTCCACGAAACCGAACTTCAGTAGCTTAGTGCCCGGCCTATGAGTCAATGACATGCGGACCTTAAATGCGGCTGTCCCACATGTCATTCTCATGGTGGTGGTGTGGTTCGCGACTCACTCGTTCGAGATGAACCGGCCGGTGGTGGCGTAACCGTGGCGAGGGTGCCACAGCTAGGCGTCGAGGCGTTACGAGGCATAGATGGACACACCGCTGGGTACTACCTGTAGTGTAGAAGTACTCCATCTGAGGATTGATGCCGAGGACGAAATGTGTCACAGCCGCTGGATGAAAATTCGATGGTGCGGGAGTACGGATCGGAGCACAGCAGCGGAGCAGGCAAACCACGTCCAATCGGGTGTGGCTGTGGTAGAAATTTGATGGTCGCCGCAGTTCAGCTGGCCCGCATGTCATGCACACAAAGGCAGAGGAGCGGTGGGGCCGAGAGGGATGAGGTGCATGTCGGGGGGATGAGGATCCCCTGACGTGAACAATCCTACCATTCTTTCACTGACATGTGGGACCCCCAAGTGTGGGTCCCACCTATCAGCAAAGGAAAGGCAGGGTAAGGCAGTGATAGCCACGTCAGAGGATCCATGTCCACGTCGGGGGACGTCGTGCTTACAGGTAGGGTTGGAGTGGCATCGTGGGAATTGCGTGTGGGTGTGGCAGTGGTACAAACAAGAAACGTGATGGTCGCCGTGGTTCAACTTCCATGGACAAGCTATCATGTCTACTGACACATGTATATCAAAACTAGAGTGTTTATATCTCAAGCACGTGAACAAGTATTATTCTACTACTTTGGATCCATTGCAACGCACGGGCCAGCACATTGGTAGTAGTAGTGTCTATCTCTATCTCTAGAGGCCTTCCCTCGTTCATCCTTTTCTCTCAAAAGATAAACTACTCATACAAATGCATCTTGATGTTCCGTGGAACGCACGAGGATGTTTCCTTGGGGGTCTCTCCAGCGCGGCGTGGCCGTAGTTGCAAGTTGACGCCCCTTGAGATGCCGATGTTGAGGGGCACTCGGATTTCCTCCGATGAGCAGGTAAGATGAGTTTGATCACATAGTAAATGCATTCTAAAGACTACTTCTATGTCCATTTCCTCATTCTCCCCCTTCCCACTATTTTTTTGTACAAGAGAGGAAATAGTTCATCCATCCATAATGCCCTGTTGCTGGTGCAACCTTATCTTCTTCTTCTTCTTCTCCTTCTTCTTCTTCTTCTTCTTCTTCTTCTTCTTCTCCTCCTCCTC
>NC_041382.1:442502773-442524724 GCF_002162155.2 Triticum dicoccoides
TCTTCTTCTTCTTCTTCTTCTTCTTCTTCTTCTTCTTCTTCTTCTTCTTCTTCTCATTTTCTGTGGGAGACGGCTTCGCAACAAGCTCTTTGGACCTTGCAGCTATCTCGAGACTCATACAGGCATCGAGGGCAGCATATTTTATCCGCTCGTATATCAAGGGATAATTCTCCCATCCAGACGACCTTAATGCCTCCGTCTCGTCACCCTTCTGAAGATTTGTACCGAGCACAAAATTTTCTATGTCGAATAGGGATGGTGTCTATTTATCACAATCTTCTACATGAATTTTGATTCTGGTTTGTAGGTCAGCAATGCTTTTCAAATCAAGGTTGTACGACTCCAGCTTCTGTTTGTCCCCTTCGATGGCTTCCCCACAGAAGTATATGTCCTCCTGAGACAAGAAATCGTGAAGCTCACCTGGTATGGAGGGCGCGTGTATGATGTGGTAGACCAAAACATCATCTTCGAGGCACAACTGAAGGACGGCGGCGCGTTGGATCTTCCCAGTGGCATGCTCCGTGTACTCTGCATCGAGACCGATGACCCTCGTCTCTTCCTTTTCGAGGGAGTTGGATACATTGTTGATCCACTTCCGAACAACCCTTGGGTGGACGGTGACGGTGGCAACTATGCTCAACGAGCCTTCGACGAGGACATGTTGGACGCTAAAAACCCGCATCTCGATATCTTTCGCCATTTGGAACCGCTGGAATGGAGGGCTATGGTTTGGAGAATTAGGATTAGATGGCTAGTCTAACTGAAGTAGTAGATGATTATTTAAAGAGGTTAAACAATGTGAATGCAGTGGGGTTTGGATGCAAATGAAGACGAAGGGGAGGTGAAGAAGCCGAGGAAAATCGGTTCCCGATGGAGAAGTAAATGGGCGAAGTGGCGTGCAAGCAGTTGATTAGATGGCTAGGTAGACTAAATGAAAAGGCTATGCGAGGAGTCATACCTATTCGTGCACCTGCCCATCCTTCCTGATAGGTGGGACCTATGCAAACAGATAAAAAATGTGTTGTAGCTGGTTCAGATGGATATTGGCGCGTGCGTGGGAGACACAACATTCTCTGGTTAAGGAATACACGGTTATCCTCATCAAAAAAGAAAAGGCCCATCTTCGCGCTTCCGCATGCACGAGAATTTGGTTCTGCTTGCAATATGGATGATACTTGGAGGATCAAGTGAACAGGCATGCTAGCACGGGAGACCTATTTCCGCTATACAGTACTGGAGTACTCATGTTCCTACTAGTAGTAGTAGTACAACTTTGGTACACTTGATGGTCAAAATACTATTCATCCAGTCCTCATAGTGAAGTGACAACACCCTGCACCTGACACTAGTCCAGGCGGCGTGTTCGGGTTACCAAAGTCAGCCTCACCCTGTGCACTGTGCAGTCTGTCACCGCCGCTGTACAGCACATTAGCATGCCTCGCCTCGTCTCCCTCTCCCCTCCCATAGCACCACTCCATCTCCATCTCCATCTACGTCTCCACCTCACTATGCCCCCGTGTACCGTCACCTCGCTCGCACCGACATCCTTCTCCCTCGTAAATCAAGCCCCCCAAAACCCCCACCTTCCAAACTCCACCATGGCCGAACGTGAACCGCGCAGCATCCATATGAGCCGCGATTGGAGCAACCTCCCTAGTGACATCCTCGACCTCTGTTGTTCGTGTATGGATATGTTGAGCGCCCTGCGGCTGGCTGCATGCTCGAGGGACATGCAAACGGCCATCATCGAAGCGAGGCCTAAGCTTTTCAAGACACCCTGTTTGCTGCTATCTGGTCTTGCGAGATTGGCTCACCATGATACAGATGCGTACATGATGCCCCTCGACTTCAATCCGATCTCCATTAGCCGAAACTTCTTTGCAGGTATGTAGTGGGTCGCCTTACATCATTTCCCTCGACTTCGATCCGATCACCATCGCCCGAAACTTCTTGGCATGTATGTACTGGGTCGGCATGAACTCCCACTGGATGGCTTCCTTCAGAGAAGGGGAAGACGGTAAAAAGTTGGTGCTCGTGAACTTCCAGACCTCCCATGAGATTATCCTTCCTCCGTTGGATTATATAGAGTTTTACCATCGCGGTCCAAGTCATCTAGATTACCACGTCAGTTGGACGTACCTTGTTTTGCAGAAGATTGTAATCTGCCAAGTTCCCACACGACATGCAAATTACGCAGACTTCAAGCTAATTGCCTTGTTCACCGCGGACTCGCCTATCTTTACGCCGGTGCCTTCTTTAGCTGGAGACAACTCAGCTCGCAGTGGATCATCTTCAAAGCTGATACACACTTCTGTGATGCTATTGAACACAATGACATCATCTACGTGATCAACAAAGCAGATGGCACCACGTATTGATGTGACGACGCGTGTAAGTTGTTTGCTTCTCATGTTAATGATGACGCCATGACACTGTTTGAACTTTTTTGATGATTGGCATATCCCTATTTGAGCATAATTTGAGTAGAACTATGGCAATGTATTAGAGACGCCATAAATCAGTTATATTTGGAATGAGTTAATTCATGCGATTGTGACCATGTCATTACAGCCAATTTGTACCCCTGAATAATCAAAAGGTTAGGAATATATGGATATTCTCCTTATTTTACAGTAATCTATATACTACTACTAAATATGAGTGTGTATCAATGGCCATGTTAGTTTCCTCATTTTCATGATGTAGAAACATGCACCACACTGTTGGTTTCATCTAACCATACATTAGGGAAGTAAATGTGAATATGGAGAACTCTATATTTGGAAGTAGTGAAGTCCTGTAATGCTTACCATGTGTACATACCTATATTCGCCCTTCAGCAATCAATGGCTAGAATAATGTCCTCACAAATTTTTTTCCCACAGAACACGAGTATATAACAATGCATGGTCTGTTAGTTACCTTGAAGAATTTGTTTGTGAGGACAGAACATGATTACATAACATGCATGACATGGTAGTTTCCTGTGAAGAATCGATTGCGAGATAACATGAGTATAACCATGCATGGCACTTCTATATTTTCGAACCCAGTATACATTTCCCTGTATTTTCCTCCCATTTCCAACAGGGACATATCAATGTTGTTTCTTGCATTATCCTACTCATACTCTGAACAATGCTGATCTTATATTAACAATGCCTGTCCTTTTTGATATGATGCAGTGTCCCTACAGTTACTGCCCTTTGTAATCAAACCACCTTTGCCAAAAACAGGGAAGCACAATTGGTTCCTCGCTCGATCAGACGACGGCAAAAGACTGATGATCATTCGGATACATGAGCCGGAAAAGTTATATTGCAAAAACCCCACTGTATATAAGCACCGTGAAATACATGAGTATCCGGACAGTGGCTGTTACATCTATAAGCAGGATACCAGCTTGTTGGGGCCTTCAGGATTTTTTAGTTGGAGGCGGGTAAACAACCTTGGTTCACACTCTCTGTTTCTCGGACTCAATTATCCGATTAACCAGGAGATCACCGTTGGCAAGGACCTTGATGGCAGAGAGGCTCTGTTTGCTATGGAAAACCGTGTCTACACGGTGAGCCCTAGGAGTTCGGGAGCAAACTCCCCTAATTGTCAATGATACATCCTGCAGCGAAAAGAAGGTGAGAATGACAAAGGCATCCTGATTAACTTTGATCCTTGGATGTCTCAATTACGACAGGTAGTAATGTGGTTCAAGCCTTCAGGTTGATAGGTAATTGGGCTGTTGCGTCAAAAGGGTGGATTACTGGTGTCTCCGGATCATTGGTCGCTGAAGCGGGGATGCAAGTTATGATTGTGTTGGATCATCTCTTCGAATTACTTTGTTGTCTTTGCTGCTTGTTCTGGATGGGTAGTTCTTTCTTTTGTTATGCATATTCCTTGTCATTTGGTCATCCTCGTCTATGTCACTCTTACTATGTAACAGTTTCCTCTGTTTAGAATGTCATTCTCGTCTGGATCACGAGAGTCTGAGCGCTGCAGATGGGTGCGTTTTGGTGGTGTAGCAAGACTTCTTATGAACTGTCATGTCTTGCTGTTCATGTCAGTAGTAGTCACTAGCCAGTGTTTGAATGTTGTATATATCATTGTTTCGAACTGTTTATTGTCTCAAACTACTGGTGGGCTAAATGAGGGCATCACCATTCTCCAGTGTTTGGAGTGTATCTCCATTTTTCAAGTTATATAATTTGAGCTCAGTGTCTTTTCGATGATGTACACTTGTTTGGGCCAGTGAGGTGTCGTTGAATATGGGCCGAGTAGTAACGCAATGCCAAACAGGTCAATTATGACTCTCAGGCCGAGCTCTCAAAAGATCCTAAAATAGGCCGGGCTCTCCAAAAAAGAAGTAATAAGGACACTTAGGCCGACATGTGGGCGCCACCTGTGTTTTCGTGCGCTTGCGCATCGAGAGAATATTGGCGCGTGTTCGAAATTCATGCTACCTTTTCATCCCCAATTTCCCGCCCCTCCCCCACCTCTGGAATCTTGATTCCTACTCCAGTTCCCCCAAATCCCCTCCTGTACTCCTTGTACTCAAGTGCACTATCATGTCACCGGTCAACGCGGATCTCCGAGCCGGAGATCCTGAGGTCCGTCCTGCCTTCGGTCGCTGCGTGCTGTCGCTCAACAGTGGCATGGCGGCGCTTGACGACCAGTTTGCTGGCAAAGTGCTGATGGTAACCATCAACGGCGTCCGGCCTCCCGTCTCGCCGGACGACCTTGTCAAAGCTCTTGGCATTACACACGGCATCCAAACAAGTGACTTACTCATCGAAGTCTGTCCGCCGCGGGCTGATTTCTTCGTCAGGTTTTGGACAACTTTTGACTGCAGTCGTGTGTTTGAATCTTCCCGGCGTTTGTTCTGCGATAGCGCGCTGGTGAGCTTTGATCGGTGGCACCCAGGATGGGGCTCGGTGCCCTCTGAGCTTGAGTTTTTAACAAAACTTACCTTCCACGGCATGCCTCGACGTGCTTGGAACAACGAGTCCGTGAATGAGCTTATCAACGACCTTGGAGGTGAGCTCGTAAGTATGTTTGTTCCTCCAGACAGCTGTGCTCTGACGGTTATGGCATGGATGAAGAAGCCGTCCACCATACCGAAGGTGATTGGTGTTGAGATACCAGTGCAGGAACCGGGGTTGTACTATTTGTCGCCACCGAGGCCGCCGCGGACCACATTAGGGATGTACCTGTATCGAGTGTTCGTGCATGTCGAAGAAGTGGTCGATCCATCAATCCAAGTCCTGCCGCCATCGCTGGTGCCAGGGTCTGTCGACGACGTCCATTACAGGAGTCAACTCTAGACTTTCCCTATGTTGCTCAGAACGATGGATGGCACAGGGCCTACTCCATCGCGCGGCGGAGGCCACTGCTTCTTTGGGAGAAGATGCAGGGCTGGCTGCCTGGATGTGCTCTAATTTGCGGTAACAACTGAATCTTGTCAGATACTAGTTAAATCCGAGCTATGGGTGTGAAGCACTGATGTGCCAGTACATTTGATTGTGACCTGTTCTAATTTTGTACCTATTTTTTTGAGAAAGGGCTATACGTCAACTTAATGTGCTAGCAGAACTTATTGTGTTGTCTGTCTGTTTTCTTTGCATAGCATTCAAGATATTTCCCCGTCATTGATAAAGACGATGAACTGTTATGTATGAGTTCATTGGTTTCAACATAGCCCTACCCGTAGCAATCCACCGCTTCCATCCTGATTGTGCCGCCTGCGTGAAATTTTTGTCTGCAAGTTCAGTGTGCTATGATGTTCTATATGCTTGTGTCAATTATATAAGTTTTTACTGAGCATCAGCAATGCATATGGCTGAAAGATGTATTTACGAGCATCGACCGATGGGTCTACCTCTCTCTCTCTCACACACACACGCACAAGTGAGACCCGTTGAATTATTTCTTTGCTCGTGACAACTTTTAATTAGGTTCCACTATAATCTAACTTTTTTCTTAAGTTATTAATTGAGCTCAGTGACTTCAAAAAGTTGTACAGAAGCCTTGGGCCTTTCCAGCGTCGCTGAATGTGAGCTGAGTAGCCATGTTAGGTTGTACTGTACTACACATGCCTTTTTTTTAACATCAGCAATGCAACTGGGCCGACAATTGTACACAATATCTGGGTTAACTTTTCCGCCCCGCTGGGCTGCAAACTTTCCTAGGAGGTATGCATTAGGCTTAACAAGAAAATGGACTTTAAGAAATAATAAATGGGATGTAATTATAATAACTGGGCAGTAACTATAAAAAAATGCACCAAACGCGTAAGTAGTTTAAAAAATATATTATTTTTGGAATTTGAAAATTTTCATTTCATTACTTGTTGCACGCGCAATATTTCGTTGGATTTTAACATAATGCAACTTTATTTTGAAATTTTATTTAATCTGACTAGAAATCTGGGATAAAAATATTTCAGATCCCATTAAAATGTGGGATTTTTTTTTGAATTCTGTTTTGAGCAGTTGGTTGAAATTAATAATCTTTTTTTTGAGGAATGGTTGAAATTATTAATCATTGTCATAGCTAGAAAATGGGATGTATTTTAACAAACTGTAAATGGGCTGTAGTAAATTCCATTAGAATTACAAAATGGGTTGTACATTCTTACAAATCACAGATGGGCTATATGTTCTCTGCCACACACTTGTGGGCTTTCTAAGTTGACGTGTCCCCTACAAAAACTAAGTTGACGCATATGCAAGGCTTTGTCAACAACACACGGTTCTGGCAGTTGTGGCCGTTGGATGTCGTGCTTCTTCTTCAATCTCGGATATTCTTGCTTCAGCCGCCCAAAAAATGATTCCCCCCCTGACATCTGGGGCGCACCGTTTCGGAGGCTGACCTGTGGGCCTACTAAGTTGACGCGTACCAAGGGATTTGTCAACTTAGTCAATATAAACGATTCTAGCTGCAGTGACCGTACGATGTCCATCCAACGGCCGTGGTGCTTCTTCAACCTTTGGTCTTCTTGCTCCAGCCGCCCAAAGCAGCGCCGGCCGTGCCGCGTGCTCCTGCCTCACGTGGCCGACTGTGATGCTGCGGAGGCCTCACCGCCCCCTACTACTCCCACCGCTGGCCATTCCATCCCTCTACTCGCCCACACCCCTGTTATTCTGCGGCGATGGCAGCCTCACACCACAGTGAACCAGTGAACCCTCATACTCCTCTACCCGTGGGCATCCACTGCCGCGTCTTCCCTGGCTCCGCGTCCTCCCCTTCCGATGCCTCGCCGTCGTCCACTGTCATGGTGCTCTTGGCATGGCGTGGTCAACGTGGTCAAAGAACGACTTCCATCGGACGTGGACTATACGTGGAGAGGCTGACAGCTGGGTCCACGGCCAAAGCAAGGAAGTGCCTCCTTATTACGCAGAAAATAATGATCCCTCCACCTGACAGCAGGGACCCACCGGACGGGCAATCGTATTTCGCGAAAAAATGTTTCCACCTGACTACTGGGACCTACCTGCTACATCTTTGCACGCAAGGAAGTGCATCCGGGCAAAAAAAAATGATTTGCCCCCTGACTGCTGGGACCCACCAGCTACATCTTCGCATGCAAGGAAGTGCCTGACAGTCGAGACCCACCTGGTCGAAGCGTACGTAGAATTGTCATCCTATTCGCGAACATGTACGTACATACTGGTCGATGTAGAGGCGCGCACGTATGTACATACGAGCGAGGTCTCGAACGCCTACTCGCGCGTACGTACGGCCATGGCTCATGTACATGGCTGGGTCGGAACGGAGAAACAAGATCGTCGTGTTCATGGGGAGCCAACTAGCTGGGTCAGAACGGAATGCGTCGTCGTGTTCATCGGGAGGGCTTGGACGGAACAGCCGATGGAAACGAAGCCTGGCGTACCGTGGAACGGAGGAAATGGCCTTGTGTTCGACCGGCCACGTTTGAAACTGGATCTTGTTAATCAGGAGGGGTCTGGCATACCGCAAAACGGAGAAATCAGACCTCCTACAGTCGAAACTGGGGTCCTGTTCATCGGGAGGGGTGTGGCGTACCGCAAAACGGAGGAAACAGACTTGTGTTGGAGCGCTATGGTCGAAATGGGGGTCCTGTTCATCGGGAGGGGTGTGGCATACCGCAAAACAGGACTTCACGGGATACTGTTCATCTCCACCATCGACCCCCTCAAGCCTCCACGGGCTACTGTTCATCCACCGTTCACCTCCTCCAGCCTGCACCTGTGACTGTTCATCCACGGGATCCTGTTCATCCAGCCTCCACTGCGCGCTACTCCACCGGCTACTGTTCAACCAGCCCTCCACGGGCTCCTTTTCAACCACCCCTCCATGGGCTAGTGTTCATCCCGCCCTCCACTGTCTACTGTTCATCCAGCCCTCCACGGGGTGGTCCTGTTCATCCAGCTCCAACTGTCTCGATCGATCGGGGTCCTGTTCATCTAGAGGCAACACCACGGGGTCCTGTTCATCCACCCCCACCGGGAACTGTTCATCCAAACCCCCCCAACAACACTCACTATTCATCCAAAGGCAGCATCAATCGACTTCAGTTAGCAGCAGTAGCGAAGAAATCACTCGGGTTCAGTAACATAGCTAGTGCAATCGCTCGGGTTCAGTTAGAGCCCACCGCCTCGCTCGGGTTCAGTTAGAGCCCAACGCCTCGCACACACGCGCATACGTGTATGAGAGAAACGCGCATCGCTCGGCCCCCGACCACCCATCGTAACCGGGAACTCCCCGAAATATTCGTCGCCCTCGCTTCTACCATGGTTTTTTCCATCATGGACGGCCCAAAGAATGTCATGCAGGTGCATCTCCGGCCCGCGCAGGACGAAAAGCCCATTTTCTGTCATGATTTTTTGTCATAGAAGTAGGATCCCACCACATCTCTGATGATACCGGGTTTTGTCACAATTATCGTCATAGAAGTGTCATAAGTATGACATAATTTTTTTTCGTTCGGCCCAAAATGTCACGGATGTGTCTATTTTTTTAGTGCATGCACCCTTCTCATTCACTTCACGACTATCAGTTATCAACACGTTCCATGCTAAGCACACTAGTGGTGGTCCCCAAGCGGAAAGTAAAGGTTTTGGCTCCATTGGGAGTTTTTGTTTGATTATGTAAGAGATGAACTCTTTTTGTATTTTGCAGTTTGGGACTGGGCATCCCTATTACCGCCCATTTCCTCATGCGATGGCGAGTGAATAAACACTCAACCTGAGGATAACATGCTTAGCACGGAAGATATCGACTACCTCCTGTCATTCCATGAACGATCCAGGCACACAAAACAGATAATTTTTTTAGAAGTTTTTAGAGGTGGCACATGCAAATTTACTTAGGATGGCAGGGTAATACCGTATATAGGTAGGTATGGTGGACTCATCTGGAATAACTTTGGGTTCAAGGTTTTTGATGGACAAGAAGAATTCCCACTTAGTACAGGCGAAGGCTACCAATTTAAGACTGGGAAGCAGCCAGCTAGAGAGCAACAACGATCATAACCAGGCATTATGCATAAGTAACATTGGACACTAGCATGAGTAGGATATGAACACGATGAACATAAACATTATAGATGCTATGTTGATTTTTATTCAACTATATGCATGAACATGTACCAAGTCAAGACACTCGAACATTCTGAGGAGGATACCATATCATCATACTACATCACAATCATTTTAACGCTATGTTGATATCCAAGATAAATCATTATCCACTCCCGGCTACTTATGCATGGCATGAGAAACTATAATCTCTAATTGTCATTGCAAACATGCTTAATCATAATGGGTGAATCTAGGGCACTAGGTTAAACATATTAACACAGACAAGACAAGTCGAGTTCATACCAGTTTCTCTTTGCCACAACCAACTCATCGAGTATCGTCATTATTGCCTTTCACTTGCACGAACGAATGATATGAAAATAATAATAGTGCAAGAGTGCCATGGACTAAGCTGGAATCTGCAAAACATTTTATTCAACACAAGAAGACATAAAATGGGCTCTTATTAGTTCAACAATTATTCATATGAGAGCCACTCAACATTTTCATCGTGGTCTTCTCCTCGGTACAACTCGAATAAAAGAAAAGAAATTCAGAGAAGCACACTGAAATATTTTTGGAGTTTTTGGTTTTTCTTCAATAAGCAAAGACGAGAAAAACTATTTACACGGGAAATCTCCCAACAAGCAAAAGAAGAACAAGGAAATCTTTTTGGATTTTATTTTTAGTGCTACTACTAAGCATGCATAGAAAGTAAATTACTACAACTATTTTTTTGTTTTTTCTAAAGTTTTTCAAACACACAAGAAGAGAGCAAGAAAAATAAATCTAAGCATGGATGATACAATGAAAACATGTGAACATCGACAAATGAAATGATATGTGAACATCAATATAAAGTCCGTGAGAAACACGTACTCGCCCAAGCTTAGGCTTTTGGCCTAACTTGGTAGTAAATCAGTAGCCTGGAGGGTAGTAGTCGGCGTGGTAGCTCACGGAGGCTCTTGGGGCGGAGGCCTCAGCATGCCGTGCCGCCAACACTGCTGCGTTGTGAGCTCGGGCCTCGCTCTCAAGAACAAAATATATTTCGTTGATGTGATAATCAAAGAGAGCAGGCGCATGCAAATATGTGTCCACAACATGTGATTGGTTAAACAACAAATTATAAGTGAAGTTATCAGCCCTTCCCTTGAGAATCTTATGCTCCTTTAAGACATCAAAATCTAAATATCTAGTGGGTAGGATAGTGTCAAAGGGCAAAGGTGAAACACCCAATCCTTGTGCTAAACGTGTGGCATAAATTCCACCATAGAACCAGCCACTTTTAGCGTTATGCTGAAGTCTACGTGCAACAATTGCTCCAAGGTTATAATTCCTTTCACCAGTGAGAGCGGTGTGAATGAGGCTCAAGTCTGGCGAACAAAGTATGCTACCGTCTTGCTTGCCTACTATGCATTTCCCGTTAAATAATGCAAGGTACTGAATTGCGGGAAAAAGAATGTTCTTTATTCTTCCTTGCCTTACTCCCCTATTTACACCATAGCAAAGGCTAGTTAAGAAAGTCTCATACTCAGCCTTTGTTGGCTCATCAAGCGAACCCTAGAATGGAAGTTTGCAATGGTAAGAAAATTTTTCTAGTGGAATAGTAAATGGTTCATCATAATGCATAAATGACACCCTAGACTCAAGTGGACAGTATTTAAATCCTTTGACAAATGATTCACTGAGAAGATGGCGCTGTTCACACTTATCTGAGAGGTAAGGACCGAGACCGGCATTATGAACATATTGCTCAAATTCCTCCTTGATTCCCACCTGCATCATATATTCATCGCAATGCCATAAGCATGTTTTGGTGACTGCATCTCACGTGGAACTTTCACTTGGTTCAATGTAAGACCGGCGGGCAGAACTGTCACTAGAGGATGCCCCCGAGGATCGTCTCCTTGAAGAACTCCTTCCACATAGGTTCATCATGTCCACATACAATTTCCTGAAAATAAAAAATTTGGAGTGACAAAAATTTGTCAACAAAACTCTGTAAGAACTACTCACAGGGATGCATAGAGGCCCTAACAACCATTCAAATAACTTAGTACACTAAGAATTCAACATGCAAGCACATCTACAACAGCACCCAGAGTAGCTAATTATTCAAAGTATAAACCACTAAAACAAAAACTAATTGGACAAATGGTGGAGTCACGTACCAAGCAACAATCTCCCAAAACAGTTTTGAAAATGTAGCTTTGAGCAAAGAGATCGGAAATGGCAGCAAAATGAGCAAAGAGTGATTTTTTCTGGAGGTAGGTGACAATGTGGATGAAGAATAAGTGAGGGGGCCCACGTGGGGACCACAACCCCCAGGGCGTGCCCAGGTGGGTTCTGCCCACCTGGTGCACCTCCCTTTGATTAATTTTGCACCAAAAATTCTTAAATATTCAGGAAACAATCATATAAAATTTTCAGGGCATTCTGAGAACTTTTAGTTTTGGGTCATTTTTTATTGCACGAGAAATTCATAAAACACACAAAACATGGCATTTTATTTTATTTAACTAATAAAAACAGAGAATAAAAAGTAGAGCCATAAAGTAGTGCTTACTGAATTCATCAACTTCATACCGTTCAAAAATGATTCATTAATAATGTTGGTCAAGTCTTATTAACAACCACTTTCGGTTAGCATGAAACTGAAGAACTTCCGTAAATCACTAAGTTACCTCAATGGGGATATGCATTTCCCCAACAATAAGCATTTCATATTTCTTTTTGACAGTAGGTAGAGGTATTTGAAAACTTCCAATAGTGATTGTCGGAGATTTTTCAATAACATTAATACCAATCACTTGAAATTATTTCTTCGGAAAGTGCATCGTATGCTCATTACCATTGATATGAAAAGTGACCTTGCTTTTATTGCAATCAATAGCAGCCCCTGCAGTATTCAAGAAGGGTCTACCAAGGATAATAGACATGTTGTTGTCCCCAGGCATATCAAGTATAACAAAGTCAGTCAAAATAGTAACATTAGCAACAACAACGGGCACATCCTCACAGATACCGATAGGTATGGCAGTTGATTTGTCAGCCATTTGCAAAGATATTTCAGTAGGTGTGAGTTTATTCAAGTCAAGTCTTTTATATAAAGATAAAGGCATAACACTTACACCAGCTCCTAAATCACACAAAGCCGTTTTCACATAATTCTTTTTGATAGAGCAAGGCATAGTTGGTACTCCCAGATCTCCAAGTTTTTAGGTACTCCATCTTTAAAGGTATAATTAGCAAGCATAGTGGAGATTTCAGCTTCCAGTATTTTTCTCTTTTTTGTGATGATGTCTTTGATATACTTTGCATAAGGAGGCATTTTTAGGATATCAATCAAGCGGGTACGCAAAAAGACTGGCCTCAGCATTTCAGCAAAGCGTTCAAATTCTTCATCATCATTCTTTTTAGTTGACTTGGGTGGAAAAGGCTTAGGTTTTTGAACCCATGGTTCTCTTTCTTTACCATGTTTTCTAGCAACAAAGTCTCTTTTATCATATCTTTTATTTTTAGATTGTGGGTTATCAAGATCAACAGGTGGTTCTATCTCAATATCATTATCTGGTTCTTTATCATTTGTTGGTTGAGAGTCTCCATGAATCTCATCATTATATTTTTCATTATCACTAGGTGAGTGTTCATTACCAGATCGAGTTTCAGAATCAGAGATAGAAACTTCATTATCATTATCATGAGGTTTTTCTATTCTAGGTTCACTAGAGGTGTGCAAAGTCCTATCATTCTTATTTTTCTTTTTCTTTCTAAAAGAACTAGGTGCACTAGTGTTAGATCTTTGTGAATCTTGTTCAATTCTTTTAGGGTGTCCCTGAGGATAAAGTGGTTCCTGAGTCATTTTACCTCCTCTAGTTGCAACTCTAACAGCAAAGTCATGCATATTATGATTCATTTCATCAAGTAATTCTCTTTGTGATTTAGCAACTTGTTCTAATTGAGTTTGAACCATAGAAGCATGCTTTCCAACACCTCTAACATCATTTGAATTCTAAATAACAAGTCACTCAAGTGGGCAATCATATCAGAATTGTATTTCAATTGTTTCATAACATTTGCATTGAAGTGATCTTGTTTTCTAATGTAGTATTCAAACTCATAAAGGCATTGACTAGGATGCATATTGTGAGGATTATCATTTTCATTAAACTTCATAAGAGAATTTACCTCTACCACCTTAGGCATTGGTGGTGTATTAAGCCCATGTATTTCTTCAATAGGAGCTAAATTTTTAACATTCTCAGCTTTAATACCTTTTTCCTTCATAGATTTCTTTGCCTCTTGCATATCTTCAGGATTGAGATATAATATACCCCTCTTCTTCGGAGTGGGTTTAGGCGGTGGTTCAGGAATAGTCAAATCATCATAATTTTTCAATATGTTATTCAATAATTCTTTAGCTTGAGCAATAGTTTGTTCCCTAAAAACACAACCAGCACAACTATCTAGGAAGTTCCTAGAAGCATCAGTTAGTGCATTATAGAAGATATCAACTATTTCATTTTTCTTAAGAGGATGATCAGGCAAAGCATTAAGCAACTGGCAAAGCCTCCCCCAAGCTTTTGGGAGACTCTCTTCTTTAGTTTGCACAAAGTTAAATATTTCCTGTAAGGCAGCTTGTTTCATATGAGCAGGAAAATATTTTTCCAGAGAAGTAATAAACCATATCTTGGGGACTACACACACAACTAGGAGCAAGAGTATTGTACTAAGCTTTAGCATCACCCTTTAATGAGAAAGGAAGTAATTTGAGAATAAAGTAATAACAAGTTTTCTCATCATGAGTAAAAAGGGTGGCTATATCATTCAACTTAGTAAGATGTGCCACAACAGTTTCAGTTTCATAACCATGGAAAGGATCAGATTCAACCAACGTAATTAACTCTAGGTCGACAGAGAATTCATAATCCTTATCAGCAATACAGATAGGTGAAGTAGCAAACTTAGGATCACATTTCATTCTAGCATTCAGAAATTTTTCTTTATACCTTTGTAGTAATTTCTCTAGATCATCTCTATCATTACAAGCAAGAACATCTCTAGTTGCTTATTCACTCATAACATAACCTTCCGGTACCTTAGGCAATTCATATCTAGGAAGGCGAGTTCTAGCAAGTGTTTTAGGAGTTTTAGTTTCAAGCTCATCATCAGATTCAACAACATCATGTTGTATAACTCTAGCAATTTGTTTATCAAGAAATTCACCAAGTGGCACATCATCATTATCAAGCAAGGTACTAGCATCATTATAAGCATCATTCATAGTAGAAGTAGCATCATCAAAAACTTGCGACATATCAGAATTGATAGCATGTGGTGGTGTTGCAAGTTTACTCATAATAGAAGGTGAATCTAAAGCAGAACTGGATGACAGTTCCTTACCTCCCCTCGTCCTTGAGGGAAATATCTTAGTCTTTGGATCCCTCAGATTCTTCATAGTGATAATATGACAATAATCCCAAGTGACTCAACAAATATAGCTATGCTCCCCGGCAACGGCGCCAGAAAAAGGTCCTGATAACCCACAAGTGTAGGCGATCGCAACAGTTTTCGAGGGTAGAGTATTCAACCCAAATTTATATATTCGACACAAGGGGAGCCAAAGAATATTCGAAGGTATTAGCAGCTGAGTTGTCAATTCAACCACACCCGGAGATTAATTATCTGCATCTATATGATCAGTAGCATAGTAATATGATAGTTTTGATAGTAGTGATAACAGCAACGGTAATAGTAACAGTGATAGCAGTAATTTTTAGCAAGTATAACAGTGATGATAGCAATAGTAATGCAACAAGATCAACAAGGATAAATTCGTAGGCATTGGATCGGTGACTTGTTGGATGATATTCATCATGAGACAGTTATAACCTAGGGCGATACGGCACTAGCTCAAGTTCATCGATATAATGTAGGCATGTATTCCGTAAATAGTCATACATGCTTTGTTAAAAGAACTTGCATGGCATCTTTTGTCCTACCCTCCCGTGGAAGTGGGGTCCATATTGGAAACTAAGGGATATTAAGGCCTCCATTTAATAGAGAACCGGAACAAATCATTAACACATAGTGAATACATGAACTCCTCAAACTACGGTCATCACCGGGAGTGGGCCCGGTTGTTGTCACTCCGGGGTTGCCGGATCATAACCATAGTAGGTGACTATAAGGATCTAAAACATGGATATAATGATGAATTCATAAACGGTTCAGATTTGAAATCATGGCACCCGGGCCCAAAGTGACAAGCATTAAGCATGGCAAAGTCATTGCAACATCAATCTAAGAACATAGTGGATACTAGGGATTGGGCCCTAACAAAACTAACTCGATTACATGATGAATCTCATCCAACTCTTCACCGACCGGTGAGCCTACGAAGGAATTACTCACTCCCGGTGGGGAGCATCATGGAATTGGCGATGGAGATAGGTTGGTGATGACGAAGATCGAAGACCCCCCTCTCCGGAGCCCCAAACGGACTCCAGATCTGCCCTCCCAAGGAAGAACAGGGCTTGGCGGCGGCTTCGTCTCGTGGATCGCGATAATTCTTTCTCCCTGATTTTTTTGGAATAATGTGAATTTATAGTATCAGGGGGGTCATCAGCAGGGCCACCAGGTGGGTACAACCCAACTAGGCGCGCCACGAGAGGGGGGCGTGCCCTAGTGGGTTGTGCCCACCCAGGGGTCCCTCTCTAGTGGGTCTTGGTTCCAGAAATTCTTATTATTGGTATAAAAAATCCTCAAAAAGTTTCGTTCCATTCCGGGAACTTTTATTTCTGCAAAAAAACAACACCATGGTAGTTCTGCTAAAAACATCGTCAGTCCGGGGTTAGTTTCATTCAAATCATGCAAATTAGAGTCCAAAACAAGAGGAAAAGCATGAGAAAAAGTAGATACGTTGGAGACATATCATTGTTTCCCATGTGGATGGGAGTATGGAGGTTTACTGGTTGGGCTGCAGTGTGAGGCTGTCGTCGCCGGAGAGTAACATGTGTGAGTACAGGGATGGCCAAGCTAGCGATGGGAGTAGGGTGGGGCAGTGAGGCTCGTGCAGCAGCAGCCGGCCACGGGAGGCTAGAGCAGGCAGCACAACCGACGCTGGTTTGGGCGGCTAGAGCAAAGAAGACCAGAGGTTGAAGAAGCACTATGGCCATTGGATGGACATCATACGGTCAGTAGAGCTAGAATCGTTCATATTGACTAAGTTAACAAAGCCCTCCATCCGCGTGAACTTAGTAGGCCTACAATTCAGCCTCAAGTGGGTCCCAGCTAGCAGGGGGAGTATTCATATGCGTAATAAGGAGGCACTTCCTTGCGTGCGAAGATATAGCTGGTGGGCCGAGCTTTCAGCGGGAGGAGCATTTTTCGCGAAATGCATAGGCTCTTCCGATGGGTCCCCACTGTCAGGTGAAGGAATCATTATTTTGCACGTAAAAAGGAGGCACTTCCTTGCGTGCGTCCATGGACCCAGTTGTCAGCCTCTGCATGTACAGTCCTCTTCCGATGGATGTCGTTCATTGACCATGTTGACCACGCCGCACTGAGAGCACCAGGGGGGTGAACGACGATGTGGCTAGGAAAGGAACAACACTGAGCCAGGGAAGACTCGGCAGTTGTTTCCCACACGGAGGGGAGTATGAGGGTTTACTGGTTTGTCTGCCGTCGCCGGAGAATAACAACAGGTGTGGGTGAGTAGAGGGATGGTCAGGCTAGCGATGGGAGTAGGGTGGGGCGGTGAGGCCAGCGTGGCAGCACAGCGGCCATGGGAGGAGGGAGCAGGCAGTCCCACCGGCGCTGGTTTGAGCGGCTGGAGTAGGAAGAGCAGAGATTGAAGACGCATGACGATTGTTGCATGGACATCCAACAGCAACTGCTCTTGTGTGTTGATTAAGTTGACAAAGCCTTGCCTGCGCGTCAACCTTTTTTTTTATAGGAAAGCATACGCGTCAACCTAGTAGGCCCACAAGTCAGCCTCAAATATGTGGAAAACATCATACAATCCATCTGCCATTATTGCTAATAAATTTATGATGTCTGCTAGGACTACGTTGGTATTTCCCCAAAGAGGAAGGGATGATGTAGCACAACGACGGTAGGTATTTCTCTCTGTGATGAGACCAAGGTTAACGAACCAGTAGGAGAACCAAGCAACACTACGTAAACAACACCTGCACACAAATAACAAATACTCGCAACCCGATGTGTTAAAGGGGTTGTCAATCCCTTTTGGGTAACGACGCCAGAAATTGGCAAACGGGCGTGAGAGAGTTGTAATAATTTGATAGATAGATCGCACGGGAATGCGAGATAAAATAAATTGCAGCAAGGTATTTTTGTATTTTTGGTTTAATAGATCTGAAAATAAAAGCAAAGGAAAATAGATCGCAAAGGCAAATATATTAAGGACGAGACCCGGGGGCCGTAGTTTTCACTAGTGGCTTCTCTCAAGAAAAATAGCAAACAGTGGGTGAACAAATTACTGTTGGGCAATTGATAGAACTTCAAATAATCATGACAATATCTATGCAATGATCATTATATAGGCATCACGTCCAAGATTAGTAGACCGACTCCTGCCTGCATCTACTATTATTACTCCACACATCGACCGCTATCCAGCATGCATCTAGTGTATTAAGTTCATGGAGAAACAGAGTAGTGAAATAAGAACAATGGCATGATGTAGACAAGATCTATTTATGTAGAAATAGACCCCATCTTGTTATCCTTAATAGCAACGGTACATACATGTTGGTTCCCCTTCTGTGACTGGGATCGAGCACCGTAAGATCGAACCCATCACAAAGCACCTCTTCCCATTGCAAGATAAATAGATCAAGTTGGCCAAACAAACCTAAATATCGGAGAAGAAATACGAGGCTATAAGCAATCATGCATATAAGAGATCAAAAGACTCAAATAACTTTCATGGATAAAAGAGATAGATGTGATCATAAAATCAAGGTTCATCGGATCCCAACAAACACACCGCAAAAAGTGTTACATCTTATGGATATCCAAGAGACCATTGTATTGAGAATCAAACGAGAGAGAGGAGGTCATCTAGCTACTAACTACGGACCTGAACGTCTACACAGAACTACTCACGCATCATCAGAGAGGCACCAATGGACATGATGCACCCCTCCGTGATGGTGTCTAGATTGGATCTGGTGTTTCCGGAACTTGCGGCGGCTGGAATTGATTTTCGTCGAATCCCCTAGGGTTTCTGGAATATTGGCGTATTTATAGAGTAAAGAGGCGGTCCGGGGGGCACCCGAGGTGGGCACAATCCACCAGGGCGCGCCCTAGTGGGTTGTGCTCCCCTCGGAGTACCCCCCAGGCACTTCTCCAACCCATTGGATGTCTTCTGGTCCAAAAAATCCACAAAAAGTTTCTCTGCGTTTGGACTCCGTTTGGTATTTATTTCCTACAATGTAAAAACATGCAAAAAAACAGCAACTAGCACTTGGCACTATGTCAATAGGTTAGTACTATAAAATGATATAAAATGACTATAAAATGATTATAAAACATCCAAGAATGATAATATAATAGCATGGAACAATAAAAAATTATAGATACGTTGGAGATGTATCAATGTACAACCCATTGGCTAATTCATAAGGATTTTTTGAAGCCCATATTCTTTTTGTTACCATTACAACCCATATTCTGGCCACGGTTACAAATTCAACAAAATTTTCATATTTCGGTGCGGCCCGAACTGTTTTTAATCCCGAAATTTCGAATCACGTTCGAACTAATTTAAAAATAATAAATTTATATCAATTTAAAATCCAACATAATTTTCCCCGCAAAAAAACAATTAAATTCAAAAATTCCAAAATCTTAAAAAAAATATTTGAAACTAATTGCTAGTTTGTTGTGTTTTTAAAATTTACATCCCATTTCTTACTACTTCATTTTGTGGGCAAGCGAATACATCGCTCTCGTCTTGAAAGATTTGCAGCCCAGCAGGGCCAAGAAAAGTAAGTAGGCCTCTATTGGGTATTTCTTTTAAAAAAGTAGAACTGGGTTTTAAATCATGGAAGATGCGACAATCTAGTCGTAGGCGGAGGGGAGTACGAGGGTTGACTGGTTCAGGTGCGGGTGCGTGTTGGGGTTGACGTCACCGGAGAATAATAGGACGTGTGGAGGGATAAAGGGATGGCCTGGCCAACGTTTGAGGGTATGGTAGGGCGGCAGAGGCACAACCAGCCGTGGGAGGCAGGAGCAGGTAGAACCGATGGGGTGGTTTGGTTTGGGCGGCTGGAGGAAGAAGACAAGAGATAGAAGATACACGACAGATGTTGGATGTCAATCCAACGACTGGTAGGCGGAATCGTTTGTTCACTAGTAAGGCGACACCACCTTGGATAGGCTTTTTCCTCGTGGGTCCCAAATGTCAGAATCCAAATATGTCATGGCTATGCAGCCTTTCTTATGAAAATTTACAACCCATTTGGTGTGCTAGTTCAAACTAAGTTTGTGGGTGCTGGTGGGGGCTAATCACTTGGGTTCTGTAATGCACAGTGAGCTCAAGCAGCCGATGAGAGTGGTGCTATTTCCCTTAGTTGAGATTTGATACAATATTTATCTCTTTAATAAAGGAAATGGCAAGCCATTTGCGTTGTTTCAAACAAAATATGACAGTCATAGCCGAGTCGAAAATGGCAACAACATCTAACTCAAGCCTACAAACGGTACAAAAGCCGAAGGATTAATTGTTCATCAGGTTTAGACAAAACCCAGACTGAACATGCATGGCAATAACATCTAACCCAACCACTGTTTTTGACAGTCACAAACAAATGGGTCGGCCTAATCCCTAAAATCTACATCCTATGCCAAAAAGTTTATTGGCATATGATGACAAGTTGTTGTAAACAGAAGCTGAGCATGTTCAGAAGCCCATTTGTCGACCTGAAACTTCTTTTTTGTTGTTCAACATATCCATCTGTGAGAAATTTCTTGTTGAAAAACTTAAGCCTCATGGACAATAGTAACCTCGCATTCAACAGGAAGAATGTGATGAAGTTTCTGTTTGCCTAATTGGATGCATAAGTTTTCATCGTTATTGTCCTCAAAAGAATGTCATGAGAACGGAGAAAATCCCGGTGCTTATTACACCACCGATTGGTCATATGTTTTTCTCCATGTGTTACTGCCTACGTAGACATGAAGACTGAAAACAGTTAAGGTCTAAAAAAGAGCATGTTGATAGAGCGACAGCCGAACGGTAATTCTAGTACATTATATATGGGCTTTCAATGTGCATGAAATAGTCACCTCTATATACAAATTCTCCAGACATGGAAAGCATCACGGCAAGCCAATAATTATGTTTAGATCAATACTAAACATTCTGATATATAAGATCTTGATAGAGTCCAACACCATTGATAGGCTATCGATGGACGAACTCTTCATTGAGCATATAACATAATATTATTATCCAAAGTGTACTCCAAGATGATATAAAACTTATGTGCAGAAATGAAAAATGCAACTTGTGATTACAAAAGTGTAGATGATAATATACAATACCTGAATAAGTGTGAAGCCAAACACCATGTCGTGATGTTCAAACGGATCACGAATTACAGCCAAGGCCTCAAGTTTAGGCGCAGAGACGACATTTATTTGTGAAGGTTTATAACAGTAATCAAGGAGCAACCTTTGAAGTGAAGGGGCATCTTCGATGATGAGCTGTTGTCCTTCAAAATAAATTCCAATGCTTTTAAGGTGAGACGACTTTATTTGGAGATAATGGACATACATTTCTAATCCGAAAACAAGCAGCAAGCGCTCCAGGGCAGGGCAACCAGATTGCATGATGCTGTGTAGTGAGGCCTCAGATAGATCAACCACCACAAGCGAAAGTCTTTTTAGTAGTGGGAGTCAAATCATTAGTACCCGATTTTCTGGTAGATTACACTGGGCTATGCTGAGGGTGGGGAGAGAGGAGGAAAACCACGAGATGGACAATGGTGGTGTGGGCACAAATACATGGAGTTGGGATCACGGCATATATTTTTCGTAGTAATGGTAGAACTCAAGCTGTTGGAGTTTTTCGAATTCAGTGGATGTCAGCCAGGCGTCCATCATGCAGGGTATGGACAGCAGATAGCATGTCGGGATGCAGAGGCGTTGAACGGGGCCCTGGTGAGAGGAGATGATCGATCTGAGGAGTCCAAATTCAGGAAGTACAGATATCTAACGATAGTCAAGATTAAGAGCCGTGATGGGCTAGAGAGTGCGCCACCGAGATGCGAGGACTTGTGTGCGGTAGCCATCCTTGGTGGGCAGAAGGGAGATGATCTCCCCAAGGATGTCATTCGGGAGATCATTGACGCGTCCTGTGGAGATTCTA